>NW_015536504.1:29201-74311 GCF_001515605.1 Sinocyclocheilus anshuiensis | reverse complement strand
TAGAACCAGCAAATGTGCCCTTACCAGGAGGTTTGGTTGTAGTACCTACCTTGGTCACGTCAGAGTTACCTGTGTGTCCAGTGAGAGTACTTAACCTGTCTCAGGAAGACCTTTGGCTTAAGCCTAGGGCCCGTCTGGGTTTGTTGTCCCCGGTAGATGGTAACAGTGTGGGTTCGTCTTGCGAAGTAAGGTTTCAGCGAATCTCTGCGGACACAGAACGTGTCACTATGGGTGGCAGTACTGATTCTGAGCCTCAGGCCCAGTCAGTCTTGGATCACGTCAACATGGAGGGCACGCCTGAACAGCAGGTTCAGTTAAAAGCTCTGCTGGGCAAGTATTCAAGTGTGTTTGCCCTGGAGGATGATGATTTGGGTTATACAGATAAGGTTCAGCACGAGATATATCTGACTGATGACATACCAGTGAATCAGCCGTACCGACGAATTCCCCCAAATCAGTACCAAGAGGTAAGAGAGCACATCACTAAGTTACTAAAGAAGGGTGTTATTCAAGAGAGTGTGAGTGCTTACGCCTCGCCTGTGGTACTAGTGCGCAAAACCAATGGGTCGCTACGGTTGTGTGTAGATTATCGAAAACTCAATTCCAAGACGAGGCGTGACGCATATTCCCGCTACCCAGAATTGATGAGAGCTTCGATGCCCTCAGGGGAGCGAAGTTTTTCTCAACTGTGGACTTGGCTTCTGGGTATCATCAGATCGTAGTGAGTGACAGGGATAGGGCCAAGACAGCGTTCACCATGCCTTTTGGTTTGTTTGAGTACCAGAGGATGCCGTTCGGGGTCTGCAACAGGTTGAGGCAAATCCGTGCGTTGGAGGCTGGAGAAGAAGCGGTCACTACTCTCCAAGGTAACACTCATACGCTTCCCGGTTACACAAGGGAACAGTTGGTCGAGTTTCAGAATAGTGACCCTGTCCTGCGGGTGTTTAGAGGGTTCTGGGATAAGAAAAAGAAACCAGTCCACTTGGAAGGAAAGTCTCTGTCCAGGTCTGTGAAGTGCCTTCTGAAACAGTGGAGCCTCATAAAAGAACGAAGTGGGTTGCTGTATCGAGTAGTAAATGACCTTTCTGGGTAGAGCTGCTGGCAACTGTTGTTGCCTGGGTGTTTAAAGGAACAAGTGCTGTGGAGTGTGCACGACGATCTGGGCCACCAGGGCATCGAACGGACCTTGGGGTTGTTGAAGCAGAGGTGTTTTTGGTCCGGAATGTATGAGGATGTAGAGAAATGGGTAAAGAAGTGTCAACGGTGCATCCTCACCAAGATGCCTCAGCCCAAAGTTCGTGCCCCTGTGAGAGCATTTTTGGCTTCCAGACCCCTGGAAGTGATTGCGGTGGACTTTACAGTCCTAGAGCCTGCTTCTGATGGGCGTGAAAATGTTTTGGTTGTTACCGATGTTTTCACGAAGTTTACACAGGCGTTTCCCACAAAAGATCAAAAGGCCGATACCACAGCAAAGGTCTTGTTGAAGGAGTGGTTTATGAAGTATGGCGTCCCGGAGAGGTTGCACTCCGATCAAGGTTGAAACTTTGAAAGTGAGGTAATCGCCGAGCTGTGCAGACTCTATGGGGTGAAAAAGACCTGTACGACCCCTTATAGGCCGCAGGGAAATGCCCAATGTGAACGGTACAACCGAACACTTCACAACCTGTTACGTACATTATCGCCAGAACGTAAGCGCCGTTGGCCTGAGTACTTGCCAGAATTAGTCCAGGCGTATAATGTGACGCCACATGCTACTACAGGGTTTTCCCCTTATTATCTTCTTTTTGGAGTACAGCCACATCTGCCCATTGATGCGTTGTTGGGTGGTGAGGAAGTCTCTGAGGGGAGACAAGACTGGTTGTCTGTTCATCAAGAGAGGCTGAGATATGCCCATGAGAAGGCTAGGGAGTACTCGGAGGAGAAAGCTCTAGAGAGAGTGACTTGTCTGAATGAAAAGACATTTTGTCCCCAGGTCGGTGTGGGCGAGTTGGTGTATCTGCACCAGTGGCCTCCAGGCAGGAACAAAATTCAAGATGCCTGGAGCCCGATTGTGTACAGAGTTGTGGAAATAGTAGGCACAACTTACACTGTGCAACCTTTAGAGGGAGGGCCCTCGAAGAGGGTCCACAGGTCGGAGTTGCGTTCAGGTGCCGTTCCCACTCCTAGGCCTAGGAGTAAGGAAAAATCTCAGTCAGGTATACAACCTGTCATCATGGACGAGAATGAGACGTCTGAGCCAGATTTTGTGGTGGTAGAGGAGGTTGTGCAACCCTTTGTGAGGGTGGCCGCGAACACTCCAATGAACTCCGAGGCACCAGGTACTTTGGAGTTGGTGGGTGACAGCTCTGAAGGTAACCTGGTACAAGTATCAGCGGATACTGGTAGTGACTGCAGAATCTGACGGTGTGGTCCTGAATGCAGAGGCTACGGATGAGCGTGACCAGTTGCCAGAGCTAGAGACTGGTGAAATGCATAACACTGAACGAAGAAAAGTACAGTTCCAGCTGTATGCAGAAGCAAGCGAGCAACTGCGGGTATTCACACAAATCCTTTTCATGCTCCCAGGTCTGCTTGTCATGTGGTGAGTGTTAGCACAGATATGGTGTCTCAAGTATTGGCCAGTATTGGCACTGCGTTGTTCGAGAAGGCATTACAAGGTGCCATGAATGCCAAAATTGGTGATTGAGTGAGTCATTGTGGACGCTGACTTATTGCAGGGGAGAATGTAACCGGGTAGTAAATAACCTTATAATTTGTTTCTCTCCTTGCATGTTAAAAACTGTTATTTTATTGTCCTTTACTATGTTCAGTGAATCATAAAGACATGAAAAACTGTGGTTGCCTGTATTTTCCTGGAGTTGTCAGCAGGTGGCACTGTGTGTGTTGCGTATGAGACAGTACGCATGCGCTCTCACCCTCGGACAGTTGGGTGAGACGTGCAGCGAGACACGCACTCTCTGGGAAATAGTGGAGTTTTTGTGATCATCCATGGTGTACAACAATGTTGAGGATTTCAGCCCTTGTTGAGTGAACGTAAGGTGTTATATAGGAGCTCATTCTGATTATTCCCTCTGCCATATTGTATGGTAACATTGTGATATCGTGTTACATTACTCGTATTTTTGATTTTCCATCTTTTTGCACTGAGATTTTTGTATTTGTTTTTTTGCATTTTGAAAATTGCATTCTGAGTAATGTAGAGCTGTGAGGAGGTTTAATTGGTATCACCAGCTCTGTGAAAGCTCTATCTACATTTGATTTTGCTACTTCATCTTTTCCTGTTCATTTTGTGAACCTTCTTGTCAATTAAAGTGAGAAGACACTTTTGATAATAAAACGTTTTCCTTATACCAATAACTGAATAAACTTAAAGTAAATAGAACCCCTCAATGTGTTCCTGGTGGTAAATTTAAATCCCCAGTCACATATGTATCAATAATATTTAATAAACAACAACAACCATCATAAAATCTGCTAGGCAATTCAGTCAAAAGTACAAAGGCAGCGCCAATATAACCAAACGTAGATTTACCCAAAATGAATTATATCTGATGTTTAAGCACTATAGAGACATCAGAGCCAGCGGTAAACTCCAGAAGATCTGGCCGAGGTGAGGCTGCTCTCAGTGGAGCCCTGGAGCTCACATCTCCAAAAATGTTGAAGCACATTTTCAAATAGACGTTATCTTTATTAACAAACAGCACATTTGAAGTCTAAACCTAACCTAAACAGCACAGCACCGCTGGGCCTGCTTCCTCCTATGGGTTCCTCTTAAAACTACATTCTGTGATACAAAATATTGTATGTAGAATATCGTATGGCTGGAAAGACCTCTCAGCCAATCAAATATATTCTCCAGCCACGTTATAGGTACTCATTGCTAGTACCTGGTTGGACCCTCTTTTGCCTTGAGAGCTGCATTAATTCTTCATAGCATAGATTCAACAAGGTGCTGGAAACATTCCTCATAGATTTTGGTCCATATTGACATGACAGCATCACACAGTTGCTGCAGATTTGTCAGCTGCACATCCATGATGTAAAACTCAAGATGATTTGAGTTTGTGACATTATCCTGCAGGCATTAGCCATCACTAGATGGGTACACTGTCATAACGGGATGGATATGGTGAACTATAGTACTCAGGTAGACTGTGGTATTTAAATGATGCTCAGTTGGTGTGAGGGGCCCAAAGTGTGCCAATAAATAAAAAATGTGATGCACTATGTTGCCTGACACATTAATAAGCCTTGGACTCCCACGACCCCGATGCTGGTTCACTGGGTGTCCTTCCTTGTAGCACTTCTGGTAGGTATTAACCACTGCATACCGGGAAAAGCCCAAAAGATTTGCCATTTTCGCGATGCTCTGACTCAGTCATCCAACCATTGCTATTTGGCCTTTGTCAAAGTCACTCAGATCTTTGTATTTGCCCATTTTTCCTGATTCCAACACTCTTAATTCAAGAACTGATTGTTCACTTGCTGCCTAATATATCACATCCTTTAACAACTTCCAGTTTAACAATATAATCAATGCTGTTCACTTCACCTGTCAGCAGTTTTGTTGTTGTGGCTGACCAGAGAACATGTTGAAAGAAACTGTTGTTCATTCAAACGCATACATAATGTGTTCATTAATGAATTAAACAGAACTGTGCTGAATTCACTTGGACAATTAACAGTTTAGGAGACTCTTGTAGCACTGTCGTCTTGTCTTTATCATGTCAAATTTGCAGCTTTCTAATGTTTTGTTGTGGAGCGAAAGAGATTTTCATAAAAGGGAATCAATCGTGCCATAATCAGCTGTTCACAAAGACTTTTTCTTTTTATTTATTTTTTTTCTTTTTTATAGGCATTTTGTTATTCCCAAGTTCTCAGCATTATCCTATCACTGCAAGATTTCATTCATGGTTCAACTCACTGAGAGAGAGAGAGAGAGAGAGAGAGAGAGAGAGAGAGAATGAATTAAACAGAACTGTGCTGAATTCACTTGGACAATTAACAGTTTAGGAGACTCTTGTAGCACTGTCGTCTTGTCTTTATCATGTCAAATTTGCAGCTTTCTAATGTTTTGTTGTGGAGCGAAAGAGATTTTCATAAAAGGGAATCAATCGTGCCATAATCAGCTGTTCACAAAGACTTTTTCTTTTTATTTATTTTTTTTCTTTTTTATAGGCATTTTGTTATTCCCAAGTTCTCAGCATTATCCTATCACTGCAAGATTTCATTCATGGTTCAACTCACTGAGAGAGAGAGAGAGAGAGAGAGAGAGAGAGAGAGAGAGAGAGACGTCTAAAAAGGTGTCATAGACATCTCATTACATTTTCATGTGCCACTAACTGCCCCATATCCAGCGATTGGTCACGTGGCAAGAGGCGCAGTATCATCCATGATTTAGGGAACTGCTCTGCCAGAAGCAGACGCCTGTGCTCACGCTCCTGAACGTTAATTAATTTCCCGCTTGTCACTTCACACTTCCCTCCCTGCAGCCATCTTCCTCTGCTGTGTTCCAGGTAGCATCTAGTGCCTGGGATTATTTCAGGGTGCTTTTATATTGACAAGTCAGATCCAACAAAAGTCTGGAGGCTCTTAATTGCCTTGCTAGGGCTTCAGGAAGCTAGTCTCAAGATGAGAAAGTAATCCCTGGCCAGTCCATAAATTTGATGGAGCAACAAGATACAGGCTCATACTTAGATATGGAGTGGCTACTCGTTTTTTTTCTTTCTTGAAAAACTGCATGTGGAGTTTTTCATGTTACACAATGATCCAGACAAAAATGTGACTTTTCATTCATAGTTCAGGAGGCTCAGTTATGTTTCCTCTAAATGAATAGTCGAGCCAAAATGAAAACATATTTACTTCAAGACGTTCTTTCTTTCATACAACATCAAATAAATGTCAACGCTGTTCTTTTTCATAATATGAAAATTGATGCTGTGAAGCTCAAAAAATGAGAAAAACCAACAATAAAAATATAACTGTAAACTATATTTAAAAAATCATAAGTCATATGACAGCTGGAGAACAGATGCAAATTTATGGATAATAGCTGCAGCATAAACAATGGAAAAAAATGTGCCTTTACCTACATTTTTCTCTTCCAAAACTTCAAAAGCGTACCTATACACACAATTCACTACAGTCTCCAGCTGCATAATACACTAAAGTGACACATTTTTGATTAATAAAAACTTTATTTCACGTTTGTTTTTTGTTTTTTGCAGAAAACTATGTTATGACCTCAATATATGTTTTATCATTGTGCATGATTTGTAAACTAATATATTTGGACATTTCCATCACATAATCAGATCTATACGTATGGCTTTTTCTAATGTAAACTTGCTTGGTAGCGCACCCGGTACAGCATTCTGGTACACAACTTGTGATGCAGTGCGCTCGGATAGGATAATAAAACAGTTTGAAGAATAGCAAACTGACATGGCTTGGTTGTTTCAGCAAATACGTTTTTAACTCTTGTTTGCTTTTGTCAACACTTTCAGGTTTAGTGTAGGTGGTATATAATTTTCAAACTAATGCAATAAAGTATTTTGTTTTCAAACTGCTGCAATACATACAGCAACCAATGCAATAAAACTTTACTGGATGTTCATCTGTTTCAGATAAAATTGAATGCACTTTTAGCGTCACTCACTGTAAATTTAACTTTGAAAGTGTCGCAAAATGTCCACCAAGCAATAGGCACATTTTTCCAATGAGCCTGGGTTGAGTATAAAACTTCACCTCCTTCAAACTTGCTGTCCTGATTGGTCACATGATAAATGAGAACCAATGTTCCTTGTTATCACTGACAAATATCTGATCTTTATGCAATATATTTGAATATACATGCATTCAGTGTTGTTTAGATTATTTGCAAATTACAAGCTGTTTTACATTATGAAAATTGTAGTTAGCAATGTAATCTACAGGATTATTAATTTTATGTGATGTATTCTGATTACTTTTTGATTACTTTTGACCAAACTCATCATAGATTTAAATAGGATGTTTGTTTTTTGTAGCATATTGCTATGAAAAAAAAAAGAAAGAAAAAAGAATATATATTCCGGTCTTTGTTATCAACAACATGGAATGCATGAAATATTACATTGTGCCAAGTTTTCCCAAAGTTGCATTAATGAAAGAACTGCAGGGGGTTTGTCAAATCATAAAATTGTAAAATTAAAATGCATAAATCATTTGAAAATAAAAACAACTGAACACTAAAAATAGAAATATTTTTTATTTGTTTACCATGTCAATGTGACCATTAACCAACATGCAAATGTGTTGTTAAATTATTGTAATATTAACTTAAAATCTCAGGGGTCTTCAAATAAATATTTTAGGTTAAACAAATTACATGAACAAACATTAATAAACATAAAAACAGCAATGACGTTACACATACGTTACACAATAATTAGTGAAGGTCATTGGATATGATGAAAACATACTGTTTCACAGCTGTATATCAGTGGTGTTTAGTAACTTCTATAGTTATTCGTCTCATATATGGTCCAGTTGACTGAGAGGTGCTTTTGTCCCCAAATTTAGAAGCATGGATCAGTAAATTAGATTTACATGGCCAGTCTATATTATGCTGTACAGTCACAATGTAAAGTCAAAGCTTACCATCACACAGCTGATTTGTTTATTTTGTATTTTTTTTTAGAAAGGAATATGAATAATCCATAAAAAGTAACTGTAATCTGATTATATATATATTTTTAAAATGTAATATAGTCTAATTATAAGTGCTTAATTTTTTGGAATCTGATTATGTAATCCAGATTACTTGTAATCAGTTACTACCCAGCTCTGCATACAGTATTTTTTTTGTGGAAAATCACACCTATTCATATTAATATAGCTCTAAACCTTCCAATGGTTGACATCCAGTAAGATGAGCTATTTACATTTATACATTTAGCAAACACTTTTATTCAAAGCAACATGCAAATGAGCTGCAAAGTGACATTGGATAATACAGATCATTTTGTCTGTTAAGAAACATCTGCACTTTTGATTGCAGACAGGTAGATCGGCAAATCTGAGACAAGTTTAAGACATTGCTGACATTTCATCCAAACCTCTAGATAAGACATATATGACATTACTGGGGTCTTTTTTTCTGAGGATAAACATCAGAGAAGCATAAAAACAGGAGTCAACATGAAATAAAAATTGACCTTTTTCACTTTCTTAAAACACATGTATGGTCTTATTGTGAACAATTCATTGTTTCACATTCTGTAGGGGAAAAAAAAAGTTTGTCTTGGTGTTCTTTCATCAAAATGTAATAACTTGTTCCAGCTCTGAAGCAACATTCCTGTTTGGCTTCTTAACTCCCACTTTCACAATCCAATCAATTCTGACTAGATAAAATCAAATCGCAGCCTACATTTTTCTCATTGACTATTTTGTTTGTAGATATATCACATAATGGAAGTAAATGCCATCATTTCATGTTGACTCAAAAGCCTCAATCTGCTCTCTATTTGATCTCAAAGATTTATATGAGAAATGTTTGAGCTATAGAGAGATCGTTTGTAATTTCTCTCTCCTGTGGGGAGGTGCTTACCATTGATGGTGCATTGGAAAGTAAAAGCTGCCTTTCTTGTGGAAGGTATCACGGAGACGTGAACAGACACGCACATGCGGTGCCCTGCGGGAGGTTTGAGGAGACGCTAGAATCAGAGCCCCCACTTGCTGGAGGGTTGAGAGAGAGAGGGGGAAATGAGGGAGGTGTATCCACACCTCCACACATCTGCCACACTACATCAGTTACTCAGGCTGAGAGTCTACAGTGTCCCAAGACAACTTCCCCACAGCGGCAGCCAATTCAGCTGTAGGATGGCCCCTACACACATGATGACATTCTTAAGGTCATGTGTGTATATATATATATATATATATATATATATATATATAAGCATGCTATCTGTTTTATGCATAATATGCAACTATAGATTTGATATGCAACTATAGATAATTCATAAATTGATTTCAGAAGATTAAATACTGTCTCCACACAGTGTGTAACATAGCTGTTCAAAAGATTGTGCATGGTTAGATTTTTTAAATATGTTTTTGAGCAAATTTCTGTAAAACAAAACAAAAACAAACAAACAAAAAATCTTACTGATCCCAAATTGTTTGAATGGTAATCTTATGCACTACATAGAGACAGTACTTTTACATTCTCATTCTCATTTAAGGAGGAAAACATGCTTAACCTTTAATTTATATTTTACATTTTAATATATATTATATATTAGTTTATGTTTAAGCATCTCAACTTGCTCAGTGTTGTCAGTTAGGGGCGGGGCTATCTTTGCCCTGACCAATGGCAAACAGGGGGTGTGTTCAGGAAACTTGTTTGAAAATAATCACTACTATCTAGTGATGCAAACATGGCTCACTTTACCTTTCACTTTCCTTTTAAGGGTAGAATTAGAGCTATTTTGTTGTAATAGTTATTAGCGTTAAAACATAATAATAATAATAATAATAATAAAAGCAAAAGAATAAAAGTATTCATCCTATAGATAATTAGCTAGGTGGATGGTTGTGTTTGTGTGTGTGTGTTCTAGATAAAAGTCACATTCAGTGGCTTTGCTTGTCATCATGTACATGGAGAAAAAAATTATTTGTGATTTGCTGGTGTGTGAATGAGGATTTGTGAGATTTGCATGTTTGTGTGTGTTAGTGGGTGGGTGAGGAGGTGTGTAAGAGTGTGTGAAGAGAGCTGAGCTTTCAGTCCTCCTCTGAATTCACACACACCGCATACAGATACTTTCAATTAAAGGCAGTCTATGAATGCCGAACCTGAATGGAAGCTGACTTTTAATTATCCTGTCGTGTGTGTGTGTGTGATCTGTCTGTGTGTGGGACAGTGTGTGTGTTGTCTCTGTGGTGTGTACTCTCTTCTGGAGCTCTGATCACCTCTGATGAGCTCTGGGCTGAATAATTGATTGGCGGCTCTGAAAGTTTGATGCTTTTGCCTGCAGGCGGGATTAACCTGCAGTCTGTCTGTCACACACAAACACACACACACACACAGCAGACGCCGACCCCGTCGTATCACCACCATCTTGGTGCTCATCCACAGAAGCTCTATCTACACCCTGTGGCCCTCATTGAGAATGCACCTGCTGTTCACAAACCCATGTTTTTATAATTTATTTACACATTTTTATCTAGGATCTCGACTAAATTATCATTTTTGATGCTTTAGTTCAGTCAAATTCATTTCAGCTCGGTTCGTTTTCGTTGGCTTTCAGATTTATACAAATGCTGCTAGAGCTTTTCTCACAACTAACTTCACTTTTCTCAGCCATTTTTCCAATGGATTTTAATCAACAGTGTTTTGGAGATTTTTAGTGGAAGTACAGAATGAAGTCAGTTTTTCTCAAACACTCACAGATTCTCGCTTTTTCTTTTATGAAGTGTGCCATTTGTTTTCATATGTTGTTATCTAATTATCAACATTTTGAGATGTGTCTTAAGTGTTCTTTCGTTCTTTCTTTCTTTCTTTCTTTCTTTCTTTCAAAACCCACAAGTTTGGTAATTTTCTGCCAGGACATTTTTGTTTTAGTTAAGTTTAAGGACATTTCGATCACATTTTAGTTTGGGAATCAATTCACTATTAACTAACTATTAACTACGACTTTTCCTTCAATACATTTCTAATTTGCTGATTATTAATAGTTAGTAAGGTAATTGTTAAGTTTAGGTATGGGGTAAGTAAAGGATCTAAAATATGATCATACAAAATAAGGCATTAATATGTGCTTTATAAGTACTAATAAACAGCCAATTTGCCGGTAATATGCATATTAATAAGCAACTAGTTAATAATGAGAATTGGTCCGTAAACAAAAGTCTTACCATTTCCTTTAACTCTAAAATACAACACAATGAAATGAAAACACCTCTGAAAAATCTATATCAATCCTTCATATTAACACATTGGCCACTACTTTATGTGTATATTCAAAAAGGTATTGTCTCCTCATAGCCTAATTAATTTCTGTGCAGCTAATTTAAAAAATAATGACTAATCTAACAGGATTCTCACACACGCTCCCCATCTGCCATTGGTTGGGCAAACAGATAGTCCCTCCCCAAATTCACACCATTGGTTGGCCAAACAGATAGTCCCGCCCAAACTCACGCCATTGGTTGGACAAACAGATAGTCCCGCCCAAACTCACGCCATTGGTTGGACAAACAGATAGTCGAGCCCAAACTCACGCCATTGGTTGGACAAACAGATAATCCCGCCCAAACTCACGCCATTGGTTGGACAAACAGATAGTCCCGCCCCAAACTCACGCCATTGGTTGGAGAAACAGATGGTCCCGCCCAAACTCACACCATTCGTTGAAACAGATATTACCGCCCAAACTCACGCCTTTGGTTGGACAAACAGATAGTCTCGCCCAAACTCACGCCATTGGTTGGACAAACAGATATTACCGCCCAAACTCACGCCTTTGGTTGGACAAACAGATAGTCTCGCCCAAACTCACGCCATTGGTTGGACAAACAGATAATCCAGCCCAAACTCACGCCATTGGTTGGACAAACAGATAGTCCCGCCCAAACTCACGCCATTGGTTGGACAAACAGATAGTCCCGCCCCAAACTCACGCCATTGGTTGGAGAAACAGATGGTCCCGCCCAAACTCACACCATTCGTTGGACAAACAGATAGTCCTGCCCAAACTCACGCCATTGGTTGGACAAACGGATAGTCCCGCCCAAACTCACACCATTGGTTGAGTTGTTGCTGATGTGTTGGTCTGGTCAGATGCTCAAATACATTGTTCACACCTTAGGGAATCACTTGTTCTAGCAAAGCTGGGATGTAAAAACAAGTGTTTAAAAAAAATACACACGTCACAAGATTACACTTTAAGCAGCGTCAAGGTTAGTAGTTTATAGTGTGCAAAACTAGGCTACTTTATCAGAAGTGTAGCTTGGCTGAACTAATTTTAAATTATAAGTAGCTTGAGAAGCTACAGTTTCAAAGTCTCTTCCCCAGCACTCACTAATGTGAACACATTTTTTATTTCACATGCATATATAGTCATTGGTAATTGTCCTTGAAAAATGTCCGTCTCATAGTATTCTTTTCTCACTGCAACACTTCCTGTTTCTCTTTCTCTTGTTTTTTTTTGTTTCTTCTTGCTCTTGTCCTTTCCTCTTGTCCCCATCCTGACCTCATTCTGCCCATCGACCTTTCTGCTGCGTTAACTGCCCTCACTGTAACATTTGCCAACGGGTTTTGAAAAGTCTCGATCTCATTCTGCGTATTTGTCACTTCGCTGATGTATGTCTGCTGATTTATTCATGATATGACACTTATTATTCACCATGAGAAGAGTCTGCATTCCAGAGTATCCTCTCTGGGCTGTATGTGTGTGCGTGTATACACTGGCATCAGACTGTTTTTAGTGTTTGCATTGGAAATTATGAGAAATGTAAAACAATCTAAAGAAAATGCACAGAAAAATATTTCTGGAAACAACAAAGAGTGAAAAATTTAAGGGGGTCTGAATACTTTCCGTACCCACTGTATATCTATCCATCACTTTATATAAAGCTCTTATATGTATCATTAGTGTTCGTAACTGATTCTCGATCCACACTCATTAAGAAAAACCCAATTTTTAAAATACATTTATAATTTATGGATGATTTGGAGAAAATATACATAAATACACTGAATCAAATAAATATTAACTGAAATAAAATATATATATAAAAAAAATTTGTTTGAGTTGCTTCAGTTTAAAATGAAATAAAAATAAACTAAAACTAATAATAAAAAAAAAAGAATAATTATACACAAAAAAAGCAAATATAAATATAACAAATACAAAATTACTAAAACAATATAAAAATAAAATCTCATCTAAAATTATATATATATAAAAAAACTATAGTCCCACACGGAAATGTAATATGACATAAATTGTCACGCTCACTCTGGGAAGGAACGAGGAGACAAGGCGTAATGAACACAATAGTCTTTTAATCCAACATCCAAGGGAATACACGGGGTAGACAGGAGCACAGGTAACACCAGGGTTGACGTACAATCTCGGACAAAGACAGACAGCACAGACTCTAACTTAAATGCAAGGGATAATAAACAAACACAGGTGAACTGAATGATTAATTAAACTAAACGAGGAGAGGAAAAAGACCATATAAGGAACACCAGGAACAAAGACAGGGGCAAAACACAATTAACTAAACAGTCCATAATCCTGACATAAGTTGCCCTATATCAAGAGTGATATTTCCATATGTTACCTAAAAAGTGACATCATTTTCACATATGTACATTCTCTGGGTAGATGAAAATATACATTCATAACATATACAAAATCCCTATAAAATCATATGTACATCATATGTGCAGATGTACATATGTTTTTCAAAGACATGCCTATTTTTTATATTTAATATCAACATGTATTGACAGGTTTTAAGATGGATATACATGACATATATGTCAAAAAATGTATTACAAATACATTAAAAAAAAATGTTTTAATGGACTGGATATATATTTTAAAATATGAAATCATTCCAATTTCTAATAGGTTTCATGTAGGCTGCATATATACATATTACATTTGGGTAAGGTGTAGTATATCAGTGGCATGAAAATACCTCTAATTTGGAGTGAATAATGAAAGTGCGTGTCAAACACAAACTCCTTCAATACTGTTCAATTTGGTTAATAATAAAGAATAAGTAGGTGTAAACAAACCGTTGACTGCTGGTATATAGATACATTCTCATTACAATAATTCTCTACATTCTCTCATTACATAAAACATAGGAAGCATATAATAACTATTCCTAAACACACATAACATGAACAAACAGATATGAAGTGTCACTGAATCAGTCCTGACCGTTAGCATGTTTAATGGGAGCACTGACAGTGTGATATGAGCGCACACACATCAAAGTGTGGATGTCTTTAAACACCTCACTTTCATTTCAGCATGAATGTGTTTGTGTGTGGGTTTGTGTGTGATTGTAAGACAACCTGTGTGGGTGGATGGGTGCTTTTCTGAAGTGTTTTTATGTTTAATTGAGCAGGCACTAAATGCAGCATTGATGTGCATGTGACAGTGTGTGTGAGCTTACATGTGCAGATGTATGTAGAGATGCTGTTTGTGTGGGAGAAACAGTTAGTGTGAGTTAGCGTGACCCCTGTATATTCATTATGAGGTCATGCTAAGACAACAGGCCGACCAATCAGAGCGCTCGTCCTTAAGTGCCTCACTTAAACGTGTCTTTCTTCATTATCTTTCATGTCGTACAGCATTACTACATTTAGTCGAGTAGATTTGTTTTCTTCTGTGGAGCACTTTTTCCCTGCACAAGATACGGAGAAGAAAAAAATATATATTGTTGCCACGAGTTAAGAATCAACTCAAATGGCTTACTAATTCATGTCCATATTTTATCAGTGTGCTCTCTTGTTTGTCTTAGAGTTGGAATGAAACGGAAACTGCGATCATCTTTTCTTCCCTATTGTGACTTCCTGGACATGACTTCAAATTTTGGGACTTGTTTGTACACTTTTTTTCCACTTCCACACACACACACACACACTCACACTCACACTCACACTCACACACACACACACACACATATATATATATTACACTTATCATAAAGTAGTCCACAAGATTCATATGCATTGTATTCCAGGTCTTCTGAAGCTTTATGGGAGGAAACAGACTAAAATTTATGTCATTATTCACTGACAATCTGCCCTCTGTGCATCATCAATTATGAGCAGGGTCCAAAATCAACCTTATTAATTTATTCACTCACTTACTATTTATTTATTTATTTAAAATATTTGTGTACTATTCTTGAAATGACTAATTAATTAATTATATATGTTCTTGAAATATTTTTTCTTGAAATAATTTTTGTTTACATGTATTCATGTATTAATTAATTCGTTCATTCCTTCGTTCGTTAATTAATTAATTAATTTATTTATTTATTATAAATTTTCTTGAAATATTTAAAAACGATTTTAGTTTTTTATTTAATTTTATTTTATTTAATTTTATTTTATTTAATTTTATTTTATTTTATTTTCTCCAGCATTATGAGGCACAAACATGGCAAATTACTACACGTCCTACATGTCCACTCATGTCAAGTTGTCAGTTTTGGAGCCTGGCAGTGCTTGGTCACTGTATGCTTTTGTTGCACGGAAAAGAGCAGTTTGGAGTTTCTTTTGTCTTCCATGGTAGGAAAGACATCATGACATAAGGATGAGTAAATGATAACAGCATTTTTCAGCTTGATGTGAAAATGTTCTTCTGTTGTCTGACTTGGAGTTGCACATTGACCTTGTCCAAAACTCTGTTTGAACTCATTGTCTGCTACACTCACAGTCAGCAGGATTAACAGTCAGATGCAATTGAATATTTAGTGAATTTTTGGGTGCAAAATGATAAAGATCAGCCATTATTGGTTGAGGCATCTGTCATGGCCTCATCATCAATCATGCCACTGAACTGGCAAGTGTTAACAATTTAAATGCACATTTGAGTCTTTGGTCCAACAATTACACAATCTGAGCCTCACAGCCTCTAAAGTCCCTTTTCCACAGTCAAAACAATGGAGTGGGACAAAACGGGCCGACCAAAGGGGCGAGAGAAGACAAGACACCCTCCCCAGGAGGAAACTACAAGACTGTAGGGCCAGAGGAAGCTATAACCATAGACAGTGTGTGTGTGTGTGTGTGTGTGTCAGAAGTAGTTTGAGAAGGACTAAGAGTGTGTGAGTGAGTTGGCATGGTGAGACGCGAGGCTTCGCCCTCTGTGTGTGTTTTGATGTTGATGTTGAGCATGCACAGAGAAAGAGTGAGAGAAGCGCTTGCCTTTTAATGTTATGCAACTTTGAAGACTACGCGTTTGAAGTTATGCATGAGTTGGACTCATTTCCAGCCCTTCCTGATTTTTCCTCCTTTTTTGTTTTGTTTCTTATTCCTTCGATTTTTTTCGGCGTCCTTTTACTGAGCATCATAAGTACAGCATTTGAAGTGTAGCCGTTTTTCAAGGATATCTGCCTATGTGCCTGTTCTGGTAATGGTCTGATTCCTGTTCATAACTTAATTGTGTCTCACAACTATTTATTTTATTTCTTTTTTTTTTCACACATCCAATGTTTTATTGCTCTCTTTTTCTCGCTTTTTTCCAGGTTCAGCGGTTTATAAATTAATATGTTTACAATCTTTAAAGCTGGTGTGTCTATTGTTTTTCCAATATTAAAATATGTTCTCCCATTCCAGCCTAATTTGCAGAGACAACTATAACTAAAACATTGGTGCCTTGTGCCTCTGTGACACTTTTTAAACAGTGCTGTGTTTGTTTGACCAGCTCTGGATCCACTCAACATTGACTTAATCAATGGCTCTGAATTTGCTGTGGAACTGTCTGTTTGTCCAAGATGTTCATTCAAAAAATCTGTTTGAAAACACTCATCAGTGGTAAGCAAAGCATAGCAAAAGCCATAGATTTTAAATGAAAAGGCCCAAGACATATCTAGAGATCAGAATATCATGGGCTACATTCACACAGTCAGATATAGTCAACCATATCTTCTGTATGAGATTCTCAAATTGTTGTGTTCATACAATGGGAGCAACTTAAATAACGTCTATATGAATAAAGTCGTCAAGCTCCCTTTATATCATCATTATGTATTTTGATATCATCAACCATCAGAACTGATGGTTTGAAGTTACAGTAAAAAGCCTTAATGATGGATTTGTTTCTTACAAACACACAGCTTTTGGCTTCACAAGACGTAATTGATGGACTGGAGTATTTTCTTGTAATGTTTGTTTTATTTACAGCTTTTTTTCCCCCTCAAACTGTGTAAGTTTGGAACAAAACAACAGTTTCCAAGAACGAGTTCCACAACTGCCATTTTGAATAGTATTGGAAAGCTACTATATTGAATAATGAATATATTTCATTTGACCTGATGGCATTGTTAATATTATATGCATTGCTCAGAATGTCACAGTGCAAAATAAAGACAGAAATTAGATGCCCAAGCATTTTCCAGTTAGTCAACTTCGTCATTCCTAGACATGTTGGCTGGGACCAAAAATGTTTTAGCCAAAATTGTGGATGTAACCATAACATGGTTTAAAAAAAGAAAAAAACCTAGCAATGGTCTAACGTTGTGCTGGTGACTTTTGCTTGAGTCATCCTTCAGGTTTCCTCAATAAAATGTATGTATTTAGTTGTTTTGTGATTCTGTGGTGCAGTTTGTGATGCACTTTACCTTTAGTATTTGCTATGAACATATAGAATATGTGCTCAAATATCCACTGACATATCCACCTTCCAGACTCCTTATTGCATGTTCCCTTATGTTCTGGTGCTCTGAAGTTGTGCATGCATATGTGTGTGTCAAGTTGGGAGAGGCTCTATATGTGATATGCACTTTTAATGAGCCCTATTAAATCAAGTGGCAGTTCCCCACAAGACAAAAAAAAGAGAGTTGCTTAGTATTTAATAGTTTCACCACAAGCTTACATAAGCCTTTTAATTTCACCGCACTCTCGCACTAATTTTTCCGGGCAGCAACAGGAGAGAAGTTTCCCTCGTTTCACGGAGAGGCACGCAACAGCAATTAGCGGCTCTCTGGAGTCTTAATTAGTCGACCTAGAAACGCGGGCAATCGAGGACCACGCTCATGTTGGTCAACAGCCAAACAAAAATAGATAAAGAAAAGAGTAGCGCCTCCAATTAATGGGCAACTTCAAATGATCTAGGCGAGAATGTGTGAAGGACTTGGCGTGCGAACCTGATGGGCGATATCAGGACAGCGACAACTCGACAGACAGCGAATCCAGTCACTAGGGCTGCTGTAGCTACAGAGATCGTGCCACTGATTGTTATGGTAATGACAATCGCTGTACAGACAGTTGCGCTAATGACAATGTGTCGTCATGGAAACAGTAATGTAAATGACTGATTGTGAGATTGCTGGTGGTGAGGATACGCATAACCTGTTCAGTATTGTCTTTGTTGTGTAGAGCAGCGGCTCTTAAAGGTGGGGTAAGCGATTTCTGGTAGCCAATGATGACATTTGTCTTGCCTTAAGCCTTCTTTTGTTCCACAGACGTTTTCCTCTTTTGTTTTTTATCCGCCATCTCTATCTTTCTGTCGCTCGACTCGGCTAATGTCCGTCCTGTGCACTGAACTCTCTCTCCTCCCCATCATGAGTAGACACGCCCCTTACTGCTGATTGGCTACAAGTTTGTTTTGCTATTCGGCCCGAATCAGTTTTTAAAAGTGTTTTTGAAAAATCGCTTACCCCACCTTTAAACCTTTAATGTTTAGCGTGTTTCAGTTAGCTCCTGCTGGTAGATGCTGTAACTACACCATTGGTTACATTTCATTGATGAAATATGGAAATATGTCATGGTGAAATATGCAAATATGGATTTTCCAGCTGCTGTCTTTGACGTCACAGCTCAGGATAGCCAATAGAGAAGGGTTTGTGATTGTGTCATCAACCAATCAGTGTTGCCATGATGTCATTTTCCTGCGACTCCATAGTAATCTGCAGTGCTGCAGCAACGAGTCCTAAAAACCAAGAAATGAATTAGCATTTTTTATTTTTGTTTTATTTTATTATGGGTTTTTGGTTTGTCTGTGGACAAAATGTTTTGTTAATTTTAACAGGGTTTTTTTTTTTTTTTTTTTTAATCTATTATGTGTCTTGAAAAAGGTGGTTGATTAGAAGTGGCTAAATGGGACTACAGAGGTTGTCAGGCTCATTAAACGTCACCATGATGAACTGGCAAACTCATCTACTCACTAGTTCACTTTTAAAACCTCGTTGTGTTTCAAATTTATAATTGCAGTCTTGGAAACTATTCTAAGTTAAACTTTCTATCATGTAGATTATTAATCAATATAAAAAATATGGTTACACTTTATTTTAAGTTGTCCTTGTTACAGTGTAATTATACATTTAAGTTTTGAGCAATATTAATTAACTACATGTACTTAATATATGGTTAGGGTTAGGATTAGGGTTTGGTTTAGGCTTACTTGCATGTAGTTATGCATAAATAATTGTTATTATAATAGTAAGTACATGTAACACGTGTAACAAGGACACATTAAAATAAAGTGTTACCAAAAAGATTTGTTGAAAACGTATTAGTGGTGACAATAAAATATTGTGATCGTGCTGTCTATCTAGCCATCCATTTATTCATTCGTTCATCCACTGTCGGTCCATCTATCCATCCATCTATTCATCCAATCATCCATCCTTCTGCTGTCTGTCCATCTATCCATCCATCTATACATCCATCCATCCATCCATGCATCCATTCATCCATTCATTCATCCACTGTCCATCCATCCTTCCATCCACCCTTCCATGCTTCCATCCATCCATCCATCCAGCCACCCATCCATACACCCACCCACCCATCCATCCATCCATCCATCTGCTGTCTATCCATCCATCCATCCATCCTTCCATCCATCAATCTGCTGTCTGTCTATCTATCCATCCATTTATCTCCTGTCTGTCCATCCATCCATCAATCCGCTGTCTGTCTATCCACCTGTCCATCCATCCATCCATCCATCCGCTGTCTGTCTATCCATCTGTCCATCCATCCATCCGTTTTCTCTCCGTTTGAGCTAATTTGGTTGCACTTTATTTTACAGTACATGCACTTGTCTATATTTACACTGTACTTACCTAAGAAAGTGCTGGATAACATATAGTACCTACATGGGTTAGGGTTAAGTTTAGGGGTAGGTTCAGGGTTAGTACCTAGTTATTACCCAGTTATTGCAATTACTATAACAAGTACAGAATGTACATGAAGCACAGGACTAAAATAAAGTGCTAATGCCAATTCTTCAGTTCAGGTTAATTAGGTTAATGTTGAAGATCCGAAACCACAAACTGAAAAATTTGCAAAAATTTATTGTTACTAAAGTTCTACCACAGAGTCATTCCCAATTTGTTAACACTTTATAACAGTACATGAACAATACCTACATTAAAGATTACTTTAAAATGACCTAATGATTAATTAAGGCATGTACTAATCAAAAACTAACCTTAACTACGACATGAATCATATGAATTCAAGTGTGAATAAGCACTACATTGACTATGTTAGTACTGACTGTGTTGTTTGTTAGTTAATGTATTAATTAACATTTTGGGGTAATTTTCACAAATTAATTTATATGACTCATGTCGTAGTTTAGGTTAGTTCTCAATTCATGTCTGAATTCATCATTGATTCAAACATTTTACAGTAATGTTACAATGTTTAATGTTTCCATTAAATGTAGTCAATGCACTAACTAACATTAAATAACAATGGGCAATACATTTGTTACAGTATTTTTTGTTAATGTTAGTTCATGTCATCTAATGTAGTTAACTGGAACCATATTGTAAAGAGTTATCATTTTCCCCATCAAACTAAGAAAACCTGTGCAACTCCAGGAAGTTGCATTGCAGTCTGTCGATCTGATTGGAGCTTGTGATTTTCACAAGTGCTTTCCAATGTTTCTGCAATATGCATCAGACTGTCAGTGAACCTCAGGTTGTCAGGATCCTGCCCTGACAATCTTGTCTGTCCTGTCTATGTTTAAAGTGTCTTTGTTTATTTTGTGCCTGAGCACATGGCTGTATCTTTGTTTGTGTTGGCCATGTGCTCCTCTTGTCCTGCCTCCTCGATTTCAATCACCACGCCCCCTTGTTTAGTCCTTGTTTGTCCAATTGTGTTCACCTGATCCTCGTGTGCTCTGCTCCCTTTATATTGTGCTCACTTCCCTCTTGTCTTTACTGGTTTGTTTTGTGTGTGGCTTGTGTGCATTCTCTTGGCTGTGTTAGAGCTTGCTATTCAGTATATTGCATAAAGTCTAGTTTTGTTTGTTCCCTCTTGTTAAATTGTAGTCTTTATTTGTTACCGTGTTTAGTCTATAGTCTAGTTTCAGTCTTTGTGGTTTAGTTTTTTTTAGTTCTTGAACCTTTTGATTTTGTCCTTTTTCTTTCTAGTTTTCAGCAAGGTTGCGGTCTTGTCTTTACTTATTTTATTGGTATTTCTAGTCATTTATTCCTAGCTTTTTCCTATTGTTATCCTTTTGTTTTCATAAGTTCTAGTTATTTCTAGTATTTATTTTATTACTTCAGTTTAATTTCTTGGTTATTCTTCCTAGTCATTGTTTCAAAAGTTTTTACTTTTGATCTGTCTCTCCGGTTGTCTTGTCTTTCTGTGTGTCTATCGTGTTGGTTCCTGCCCTGCTTCCTGAGTCCTCCCTGGTCGCTGATTCTTCTGACCTGATGGACATTCTGGTGTAGGGGTGTCGCGATATACCGGTGTTGATGATTACCGTGATATTCAAATCATGAAATATCAACATAATGTTAATTTAGGGTGTGATTTATATACCGTTATTGGCGATAACCACAATATTTAAAATGAACAGGACACTTATGATAACACAACATGCAAATAGCCTACTCCAGCGCCAGTAGCTGGCTGACCTCCCAGGTGGCAGTATTGCACCTTAACGCTGACACCTGTCAAACAAGACGACGCAGCGCGTGGCCGCGCTACTCAGAGAAAACCATGTTCAATACTATACAGACAGTACGTTGCCATTATTTTACTAGTCATGGAATGGGAAACGTTACATTAACCTGTTAACAGCGGTTTCCGGTGTTCATATTAAAAGAATCACCCCTTTATTTAAATAAGTACCACATTCTTTACTCGTCTAATTTTTGTATTTGTATTTGCAATCAAGTCATGGCCAATACATGTGCATAGCACTTCATTTCTTTGTTCAGATCTATTACATGATTAAAACAAATCTAGAAAAACTGAGCGACCACATTGCTACATTAAACTCTGTCAAATGTTAAGTTGGTCGCAGTGCCATGCACTTACTGCTTCATCTGCTGCCGCTCTAGACGCACATTAATACTGAATTTATAATGAATGAAGAGCATTAACTGCATGACTTCATTTGCGCCTGCTTAAATATAGGTTAAAGAGATTAAAATACGGGTACGCAAGTTAACAGGTTAAAGTATTAGTTTTGATGTTAATATTTATTCCTCATACTGTTTATACTTGACAGTATTTTCTCTCTTGTTATTTCATAGGGAGTTTCGAAGAAGACAGAAAGTCAGAGTCTCAGGGAAGCTGTGACCTGAATAAGTGAAAATGCATGCACCCTTATCAGTATCCTTATGTTAATTGGGTAAAAAGAAAAACTAAATCAACAAAGTAAAAATTAATTTGGCTTATTCCCAGAGTTTTCTATAGATATCGCGATTATATCGATATCGTGAATTATTTTCAGAATCAGAATCAGAAAGAGCTTTATTGCCAAGTATGTACCAATAATCCTTTCAGCAGTCCGAACCGTTCTCTGTAGTTTTCTGATGTCTGATTTTGTAGCTGAACCAAACCAGACAGTTATTGAAGTGCACAGAACAGACTCGATGACGGCTGAGTAGAACTGTTTCAGCACAATTGGCCACAATAACTGTGGTGTGAAAAATCTAATATCGTGATAACCCTATTCTGGTGCCTCAAGATTTACTTTCCCCAGTGCCAAGCCTGTGGTTCCTTGAGCTGCTACCTAGTCTCCATAGCCACAGAGTCTGGAGCTACCCCATCACCGATCAGCCTGTTCTCCTGTCGTGTGCCCTGCCCTTTTGTGTGTGACTATCTTCCTGCCTCGTCCTTTTGTTCCCAATTTTGTTAATAAACGTATCCCTATTCATTCTGCATCTGGGTCCTCCCTTGCCAAACCGTGACACAGGTGTGCTGTCTGAGATACTTGCATACCCACAGTTAACATGGATGTCAGGCAGATATATATTGCACATGTGTGTGTGTGTGTGTGTGTGTGTGTGTGTGTATATACAGTACATGTTGGAAAATTGGGTCACAGTGGCTACTGGTAATGTCAACTCGGCAGACATGATATGCTTCAATGTCTTCTTGCATTAAAAATATGAATAATACAGTTTTCTCTTTTATGAAATTGCATTTGTGTGTGCATTCATTTTTGCATGTGTATCTATACTTTGCCCTTGATTTCCTAGACCTTGGTGGACAAAAGTAATAGGTGTGTATGTGTGTGCGTTAGTTTTGTATTGCGTGAGAACGTGTGTGTGCAAACTGGTCACCGTTCTCGGCTCTAAGTGACAGCACCCTCCCTTGTTGGTGCATCTCTGTCTCAAAGACTAATGGCATGAGGAGAATCAATTACCACCCCACGCTGGAGTGAGGGGAGGCGGGGGTCTGTGACGGGTGTAACATACTACACACTCGCTGCCTGCACACACACCGCTGCTAGTTTCATTTCAGACGTACTGGCCTAGAAGTCGCACCTCAGTAGAAGTTTGGCAATTAAGAGCCAAAGAAACGTCTGGCAGTTCCACCCAGGTGTATTTGATGGGGTATTTCTAGAAGGTTTGCCCTTGAGATGAAGAGAGACTGCACACTTCCAAATACACTTAAGCACCTGAAATGCAAACACGTCCCTCCTCGTTCTGAAGCGGTTCCGTCATCGAGCCTTGTGGAACACCATTTGCCTCAAAGGGCATTCCAGACGAACCAGAGGTACAGAAGACACACCCTTGCATCTAACAAGAGAATCTTGGATGAGCAAAGTCTTCTTTATTTTACAATAAAAACCAAGAAAACATTAATTATTTGACTGAATTGTTCATGCATATGTGTTCTAAAGCTGTGCAAAGCCAAAGGTGACAATGACAATTAAATTGCCCAAGAAAAAAATCAAACCATACAAAAAAAAAGAAAAAAAAAAATCATAAAAGGCCATTTGCAAAGCCCGTCTTCATGCTGTGACAAAATATGTGCACGTGGGTGAGTGTGAGTTAAGTCTCGCACTTGAGACTCACTATTGTGGACAAACCAGTTTAAACATTTATCGTTATCTCAAGATTATATGAACATGCAAACTTGTGAAATCCTGGCTATGAAATTGGCCTTAGCAGAAGAATGGGTGGACCATTTTATAATGCAATGATTCAATGTGCAAGAAGTGGCGTATTATCACACAAAGGTGCTTTTACTCATACTTATTAATGCTGCATTAATGTATTTATACAGGAACATTGGCAGCTATGTATCACACACTTGAAAGTTGATTGTTGATTCTTATGCACAGTCAACAGATAACAGGATGTGCATTGACTGCCATGAGACTGAGACCGAAATGCCAGTGCAAAGCAATTTACGGATTTGAATTACTGAAAATTATGAGAATCAAACTGCAACTGAGAAAATTAATTTTATACAACCAAAATAAAATTTCCTTGAAACAAACTTAAACGAGTACAATAAAACAAATGGAGTGGGATTTACTTGAAAAAAGGAAACAATTTTTACTCAGAAATTGTAAGTAAATAATGTTTTCAAGTACAGACTAAACACAGTTCTTGTTGAGTTTGTTTATACATTTATCAGATAAAGCTTATTTTAATTGATTAAACACAAAACATCAAGTAAATATAACTTTGGCATTTCCATCTAAATTTATATATGTATTTGAGCTCAACTATTTGCAAAGAAATGTCTAATTAAATTAAACGTCATTTTGAAGTAGAAAGACATAGTACAGAATACTTTTTTCTTGTACATTCTCTAATAATCTGTTTTATATATAACGTTCAGAAAACTTTTTCAGTATAATAACAATAACATAACATTAGTGTAGAGTAACAATACGTATACGTGTGTGTGTGTAAATAAATTTGTATAATGACAAGGGTATGACATAGGTATTACAAGGAGAAGGTGACTTTTCAGGACATTACCCCATGTCCCCACTTTTCAAAACGCTTATAAATCACACAGAATGGAGTGTATTGAAAATCTGAAATAGCACAACGTTTCCTGTGAGGGGTAGGTTTAGGGGTAGGGTTGGTGTAGGGCAATAGAATATACGGTCTGTACAGTAGAAAAATCATTACGCCATGTGTGTGTGTGTGTGTGTGTGCGCGCGCGCGTGTGTGTGTGTGTGAGTGTGCACGAGAGAAAGAAGGAGAAAGAGACTGGGAAAAAAAAAACAGCTGAAAGATTCCTGTTTGAGAACTTCAAACACACACACACACACACACACACACACACACACACCCCCTCAGAATGATTTTCAGCAACACAGAAATCAGGTCTAAGAGGCTGTGCAAGGCGTTTCTCACCTGATTTTAAACATAACGTTCAAAATATCCATCAAACAGATCAGAGTCGCTCTCACACCCACCTCTTCAAAAACACCTGATGAGAGCAAAGTCTGGGAAACAAATCAAATGGACAAGAGTTAAAGCAAACAGTTTCCTTCAGTTGGGCTCATTTGTAGTTCATTTTCAATATTATTATTGACATTTCCAATTATATATCCTTTTTTACCATAAGAAACAATCATTGTCTGTCACAATACTAAATTAGATTCAGTCATTAGGGCACATTTTGGACTGTAAAGGCTATTCAAATTAACCTGCTGTAACCGGAGTTACCTTCATTCCCTTTAAAGAATGCTCATTGATAGAAAATGACGTCCAACCATCCCAGTCACTACATTTACTGACTAATCAAATATTTTCTGGCAAAAGAACAGAGAATGGGTTTTATCTTCAGATAAAGGGTGACTCCCCTCAATGTGTTTCACCGTGTGGAAATGACGTGACCCGCTGTATTTCACTAAATGTCAGAGAGAATCCTGACATTGTGTTTTTTGGTGATTGTTCCAGAATTTCTAAAAGGAAAATCTGGGAGAATTACAGAAAGAACATCATATACAGCAGAGATGATAGAGTTTCAAATGCCGCTAGGTTGGGTTCATAAAGTGAGGCCAAATTAAGTTATAATTTTTTTCTGATTCAGTGGTGGAGTTTAAAATAATTTCAAATCTAAGTGAAGTCTTAACAGAAATTATGGTTATGTTAGAGTTTAAGGCAGCTTGGAATATTAACTCATTTTATGTGGGTGAAAGCACATGCTGGAATTCAGGGAAATGAAGATGCAGACAAAATGACCAAAAATCATTAAGGCTGGAAGATCCAAAAAGCAATATTAAACTCAGCAGAACAGAAGCAAAGCATTTAATATTAGAAGCATGCAATGGAAAACGGAAGTACTGTTGGGACACGTCAGACTAAGCTATAGTATCATTACATACAAAGGAGCATTAAGAAAAGAAGAACAAAACTAGAGTAGATCAAATTATTTTAACACATGAGAATATGACACTTGAATCTTAAACATAATTTTTTAAGGATAGTGATGCATGTCAGGTGGAAGAAGAAGAACAGTTGAACATGTTCTTGATAAGTCATGAAGTCAAAAACATGTTAGATAAGTCAACAAACAAATTGAATATTTGGTCACACTTTATTTTAAAGTCCAATTCTCGCCATTAACAAACCATTAACTAAGACTTTAAACTCTTAGTTTGCTGCTTATTAATAGTTAGTAAGGTAGTTGTTAAGTTTATGTATTGGGTAGAATTAGGGAAATACAGAGCCAACGAGAGCTGTATTAATAAGCGGTAAAAATAATACTTTCTGGTACTGTGAACTGAATAGTAAGTTAGCAAGTGCAAGATTAAGCACTGACCTAAAGTTGTGTTTAGAAATGGTCACTATCAGTATGTTGTGTCAAAATGTAATATAAAAAGTAATTTGGTAACACTTTATTTCGATAGTCCACTTTAGACATTCTATTAACAGTAAGTAACTTTGCAACTACATGTCAACTAGTAGTTAGTAGAGTATTAGTAGACTGCCTGCTTAATATCTTCTAACTCTTTCTTTGTCAACTTATTCTACTAACCCTAAACCTACCCTAACAGTCTACTCTGAGAGTTAGTAGACATGTAGTTGCAAATTAATGATAATTAGTTGACATGTAGTTACAAAGTTACTTATAGTTAGTAGAATGTCTAAAGTGGACTATCGAAATAAAGTGTAACCAGTCATTTTGTCAGATTTTGTATGCTTTTGCTTCCAAAAAAAAAACCTTTTTGTGCTGCACAGAAAAAAATATATCAGTCAACAGGAATAACACAAGGGCGAGCAAATGATAACAAAATGTTTGGGTGAAATATTGCTTCAAGTTGTCTTTAGTCCATATCATTCCTTTACCAAATAAACATACAACAACAAACACCTCCAAATTGGGTTCACTGAAAATAGTTAAAACAAGAGTCGATAACACTTCATTTTGATAGTCCACTTTAGAAATTCTACTAACAGTAAGTAACTGCAACTACATGTCAACTAGCAGTCATTAGAGTATGAGTAAACTGTCTGCTCAATATATTCTGTCACTTTATTTTGATGGGTCCACAACATACTGACTATTTCAACTTATTCTACAAACCCTAAACCTAACCAGTCTACTCTGAGTTAGTAGACATGCAGCTGCAAATTAATGAGAATTAGTTGACATGTTTTGTAAGGAATCTTTGCAAATCGCCTTTCCTAATAATGTACTAATTAGCAAGTTTCACGATGAATGCGGCTAAAGTAAACAGTCTCTCTGAGAACAGCTCGGAAGAGAGGGGCGGGGTCAGCAGAGCTCATTAACATTTAAAGGGAAATGACAAAAACGGCTTGATCTGAAAGAGCTGTTTTTGACAGGGTAAAAAAGGTGTTTTTTACACTACCATTGAGAAATTTTAACCAAACTATGTTACAGACTTTTTATTAAGACCCTAAAGAATCATATCAACTTGTGGAAAATGGGCATCCTATGACCCCTTTAACAGAATGTCTAAAGTGGACTATCAAAATAAAGTGTACACCCAAGATTCATCCATACACACACACATATGAGAAGAACCGGTGTCTGAAGCAGGGCTTGGGATACAGATGTCATTGGTCATAATGTTCTGCTTCTGGGGTTGGCCAGGCTTTCGGGAAGTGATAAGTGTGTTCTGACTGTCACGGCTCTGAGGTCAACGTTTGAAACGGTGGTTTGAACCGCAGCGCTTTACAAGATTCCAACTATGTGAGATGCTCCATATACTCATGTCTGGGGAAGCCACCACAGTCCGGGTAGGACACTTTACACACGCACTTTACACACACACACACTCTCTATCACACACACACACACCCTTCAAATGCATTGCAGATTGATGGATAGCTTGGTGTTGATATTTAAAGTCATATCGTAAAAGTTTTATCATTTAGTTTTTGCATTTGTCAGAATCTGTTAAATGTTCATGACTTCTTACTTTAATTGGAATGTAATGTCCTCATCAGGGTTATAAATACTAGTATATACATATATAATATTACATTTTATTTTTGTATTTCAAAACGATTAAAGTCTGTCAGGTAGGGTGCTAAAAGCGCTGTTGTGCTTCAGGTGTCCCAAGTTTGAATCCCGACTCGAGGACCTTTCCCAATCCCGCCCCCTCTCTCCCACTTCACTTCCTGTCAGCTCTACACTGTCCTGTCATAATAAAAGGCAAGAATGCCAAAAATAAACTTAGAAAAAGTCTGCCAGGTAACTGATTTATGCATTTCAATCAATCTGCTGTTTTATTTCAACAGTTATTTTTTTTTAGATGTTATATAAATGTTAGAACAAAACATTGATAAAGTAATGTTTATGGAACATTCTTATAACTTTATCAATATTTGACATACGTTCTCACAACATTGAGAAAAAAAAAGTTCTTACAACAACATTCTCGGAATGTCCTCAGGTTGTTATTGGTACTGGAGGAAAGTTATCATAATGGTCATTCTTAGAATGTTGAAAAACACAAATTTAAATAATGCTATACTTTGGGTGAAAATAAAGTTAATAGAATGTGTAAGCAACTTTCCTGTAACCTTTAAATATTGTTTTAATCACAACAAGAAAACTAAGCATATTACAACTAAATGTTCAAATAACATTATATTTTTGGGTGAAAATAATGTTTCATAACATTCAAATAGTGTTATAATCACAACAATACAATTTTAGCATTTTAGCGACATTTCAAAACAACGTTCCCACAACATTTATATAACCTCAGTTTGTTACTTTGGCTGTACCTTAAGCACAGCTGGTGAAACTGGCCCCTGTTATTTAAAACAAATAGTATCTCCAATACTTTCTCATGATTACCTCACTGTGACTGGCCAGTCGAAATTTCTGACCACTTCATAGGCATCATCGATACACAAATCTTTCAGGGTTTTGATGTCAGAATTCCAAGGGTTTCAGAAGTCATTTGTGGCTCTTAGTTTATTGGACTTTTTGGAGTGTGAAAGAAGTGTTGAGTTCTAAAAAAAAAAAAACATAGCACATCAAACTCTTATTTCAAAAGATCAAGAAAAATGAGATCTCACAGCATGAGTCCTTTAACACACTCATTTAGAAATATTTATTGCCCAGAGTCTCAGAAAACATCAGTCTCACTTTCTTATGTCCTATTTCTCTCTGAGCCTCTCCTCACAAAACCACACTGGATGGCAGACACTTTTCGAAACCCATGGTGGCCAGAGATCCAGCCAACCAAACCTCTCTGCCGGAGTTTCCCAGGCTTATAGGGAAACTTTTCCTTTAGAACTGTGAGTAAGATCTTACCCACGTTTGTGAATACTGAGTGTATCCTGTCTTTCCTAATGATAAGTATTGAGAAAGCACACCCAGTATACTTACAGATGGCGCTTCTGATCGTGCAAGCTCTCTGTGGCATTGCTTTTACATGCAAACTTACTATACATGTGGTTGAAGTAAGACTAATCACTAAGTTTGTGTTTATGCATGTGCATGTGTGTTTGCGAGCGAGCAGTCGGACCCCGCCCTGAGGGACAGACATCGCGCTGCACTGCATCCATCATAAAGATTTTTAAAGATTTTTAAAGAAGCAATTTTAATATGCATGTGTGTGCGAGAGAGTTTATTGGGTATGCATGCGTCTCTGTGTTTGTGTGTGTCGGAGTGCTCTGTAGGACCCACCCAGGGGACAACAAAGCAGCACCTCGTTTCACATGAAAAGCTGGAGGCTCGCAGGGAAGCGTGTGTGTGTGTGTGTGTGTGTGGTGTACTGTCTCCCTCTTTCTTTCTCCTCTCCCCAACAACCCTTCCAAATAAATAAGAATTTTTGATTACAGTAACAAGCCCATAAATTATGCAGGCCAGCAGCCGATGAAGAGCGTTTGAAAGACGGCCTGTTTTAACCTTTTCCTTCCACACTCGGTCTGTCTCTCTCTCAGGGCCGGGGAGAGATGCGAGTATGAGCCGGAGGGAATCATGTAGGGAAGAAGAGGAAGCGATGGTGAGGGCCAATAAAAAGCAACCTCGGGATGGATGAAGATAGAAGATGGTACATTTTAGGAGCGGGTCAAGTAGTGAGGCTGACTAGTTTATCTAGATTTTTGTTTACTCATTTTTGTGCTAGATAAATTAGTCTAACTGGATGATGTTCATACAATTAGCTCTAAATCAGTGCTTCCTTAAAGTACATCCCAAACCTCATGGATCGCAGAATGAACCGCGCCGCAACAGCTAAAGTCTGTCTAGTACACTGGACGCGACAAAGCGACCGTTGAAAATCATTTGAAATTTGTCAATACGTCATGAATAGAACGCAGCAGCAGTTTTCTGTCGGGGATTTGTCGTGTCGTGCCGCATCCAGTGTAGACCATAGATATGTATATATATATATATATCTATGGTGTAGACAGCATCACTGATTATAATGAGTTCTATAGTATTTTGTCACGCCGCTCGCGTCTGGTGTAAACGGTGTAACATTGGTTTTGCTTTGTTTCACAGAACTAATCGTTGCCTGGGTTGCGTACGTATGTGTGGGGCGGAGCTATCAAAATAGGGGCGAGACCCTTTGGGGGTAGGGGAGTGTTTGTTTTGGTGATTTGAAATGTCAACATTGACTTCCAGAAATCACTTACCCCACCTTTAACTAGTTGCTTATTAGCATGCATATTACTTGAATATTAGCCACTTATTAGTACAAATTAAGCACATATTAATGCCTTATTCTACATGACCTTATTCTACATCCCCAATCCTACCCAATAAATAAGCGTAACAACTACCTTACTAACTATTAATAAGCAGCAAATTAGGAATTTATTGAGGGAAAAGTCGTAGTTAATAGTGAATAAGTGTTCCCTATTCTAAAGTGTTACCTTCAGTTTTTGGTGAATTATCAGGGCTGGGAAGGTAACTTTTAAAATGTATTTCACTACAGATTACAAAATACATGCTTTAAAAAGTAATCAGTAATGTATTTTGTTAGATTACTCAGGTTTAGTAACTTAATCAAAATACTTTAGAATACTTTGAAATACTTAAGCTATACACAAAGGAACATATTAATGTCTTGTTTTTATGTTTTCCAACTCTAAATAAAAGTGACATCTACCAGTCATAAGATTTGCGTTTTCCTTGCATTTTATTTTTAACAACATCAGTTTTCCACAGCATTTCTATGAAAAAAAAAAAAGTTGTGTCATTTAAATCTGGCAATCAATATAAATTAAATTTGAATACAATGAATGGGATTCCGTAATGTTTCATGGTGCATTCCAAGCTTCAAAACGAATCCAAACACACCAAACATATCATAAAAGTAGCCAAAACAACTGGCACAGATCTCCAAGTTATACAATAGATTTGTTTAATGAAGGGACCAAACTTTAAGTGATTACTGATAATCACTGATAATCCTCTCTGTGGAGAAGCGATCGGCACAAAAGAATCACTGAGTCAAAATTGACAGGGCTCGTTTCCCAAAGCAACTACGATCGCAAGTAGCTTAATGTGGTTATAGTTCAATGTAATTTAACAAACACAGTTCGCTAACGATGCTTTTGGGAAGCACCCCAGATCTATCCAGTTTAATGTGAACCCTTCACACTGGTTTCGATAAACCAAATAAATGATTAATTTAAAAGATTGAATCAAAAGAATCATCTGTTCACGAATCGGATCATGAACGCGCATTACCGTGCCAAAGATAGTCTATTCTTGAACATTTCGAATGAATAAAGACTTCAAGTTCATCTGTAAAGCACACAAAGCTATCGTTTGGCTTCATTAACTTTTATTTCATGCATGATTCATATGGATCTGTTAACTGAATACAAAGTGTGAATTCTAGGAGAATTCGTTGTCATTTTTCAATTAAATTCTTAGAAATATTAAACATAATGATAACCATTCAAAGCTCAAAATATGAGAAAATAGAAAAATGAGTTACTGGATAAAAATTTTCAAAGATCAAGAACAACTTCCCTCAAGATTCTTTTTCAGATTAGACGTTGAATCCTTCAATGCTGATAGAAGTTTTGTTGCAGGTAGGCATTGCATTGTGCTGAGATGTTACGTCCTTTTTCAGATTTATAAGTAAAATAGTCTTTGTATTTCCACGAGAGAAATGCATTACGCGAATGGCTTTCTGTTGTGTCGTCCATTTTTGGAGAATCAGTTGCCTTATTGGCTAAAATCCCCAAACTTAAATATTAAATTAAGAAATTACATTAAAATTCAAAGTAATCACTTTGGTAATCTAAAATAATTTCCGGATGTAACTGTAATTTGATTACCACCTATTTAAAATGTAATTATAACAAAATACAGTTACTCATATTTTGTATTTTAAATACGTAACGCCGTTACATGTACTTCGTTACTCCCCAGCAGTGTGAACTATATACCTTTAAGACGACTAGTCATTCGGACAACCCACCAACTAGTAAAGTATGAATTTCTGTATTTTTGCGCATTCCTTTGTTAATTCACATTATAGCGTTGAACCTTGTGAAAGCGTGTTAGAGGGCAACATGTCCTTCAAGTGACAGTAGCTGACAAGAATTTCAGCTTCAATCGCAAGTGTGTTGTAGATATTACAGTTGCATTCAGTAGTTTTGGTGCTAATATTGAAAGTGTTTTTGTGAAGAGTCGTCTGAATGGTGCGCACTCACATGAGATGAAGACTCTCAGTTTTATAAAATCTTTTAACTATGTATGATGCAGGCCACCACCTTCAATGTAGTGCCAAATATTGAAATGATGCGACCCATGGTGTTTCACTAAACAGTGTTGCCAAGTCCGCCGTTTCCCGCAGAATTGGGCTACTTTAACACTGTTGCTGAAGCGACCCCAATTACTTAATATTTAGCCCCTAAAATGCGAATTTCACCACGGGTACCCCGTCAAAAAACGTGTATTTTACCTGCCAGAATGCGATTTTTACCGGGGGACCCTCCTTAAAAGTCATTGGCTAGTTTTGAGTAGCAGTTGGGTGGGTTTTGAAGTCTAAAGTCAAAAGACCGACGAAGATAAAAAAACATCGGTATGGCATATATAGGCTGGAAAGATTTGATGACGGAGAAGTCCCGAGTAGTGTTTTTTGTTTTTTTTTAAAGTAAGGAGATTAATTATGGTTTAGATTATTGTGTAGAGTGTGATTTACAAGAAACTCAAACACCACAGTACAAAAGTAAACACAGGGATGCTAATGCTAACTAGAAAACAACCGAATGCCTAACCCAAAATTAAATTGCATTAATTATTTACTCACCCTCAAGCTTGTATAGCTACTGTTACTTTTCCAAATGGTTTTCTGAGAAACAGATTGCAATTTAGGTCATTATTAACTTAAAATCATCCACTTTGTTGTATAGCTCACAAATCTCATTCATGCTAGTTCGTGAGGTGCCGTGAATAATGACAAAGAACAACATCAGAGTAAATGTTGACCACATTTGAATATTTTGGATGTAACTGTGATTGCAATTTCTGTTTGTGAGCATAAATGTCTCTGATAAAGTGTATAAAGAAGCTTGCAAATTTTGAATCACAGAGACCGCTGGGCTATTCAGACATTAAGCATGGCAGTATCATAACCCTGCTTGCTAATGCATGTCTGTGTAACATGATATACATGTTACCACCCCTCCCCCTTTACAGAAACACACACAAATGAAGACACCACACACCCAAGCATTCTCACACACACTAAGACACTTGCGGCAATTTGGCGCCTTCTCGAACCCCATTTGCCAGTACAAAGAGGCATTGTTAGTTAGTAATGTTAATGAGCTCAATATGCCCTCGACTGGAATGTGTGAAAGCAGAGGCCCAGGCTTTCTCTCTCTGTGTGTGTGCCCTCATTCCCACATTTTTAAAGGAGTTGCCACCCCCTCACTCACTCTCTGAACATGACTGGCATACAGACGGTCCACGGAGGGGGCTGTGAGTCGAACACAAGCTAGCATGTGTTTGTGATGGTCATGCACATGGGTAAATGCTCAACAAGCACACCAGCTCCAATCACGGATGCACCTTGGAACTTAAACATACTTGTGTTTGGTCATTCACCATAATGCACAAAACTATCATACACAGCTGAGTGGTTTACACAAGCACGACGTGTCCCTGGCAGAACATTCTTTGTAGTTTCTGGAAAAAAACATTGATATCAGACCATCACAGCCCTAAATATAACCCTAGAAAAAGACATAATGACCAGCCGACCATAGCTCTAACCCTAAAACCAGAGGGCAAAAATAGGGCTGGGAATCATGAACTTACAATTCTTCTTAACAATTCCAGTTCCTTAAAGCTTTTTTAGAACTTTAAAGGAATAAATGTTTGAAACAAAGAAATGTAATTCCATTGAAGAGTCCTTTTACACAGACAATTTAAATGGCATAAATGCAATTCAAAAATAGTCCTTAACTAATGCTGCTAATTAAACAAATGTGTTAACGTGTAATATTTATTAAATATTTATTAAATAATATGTATCTTAACTACACGTTGTCATGTGAACAACCAGTCAGACACTATAGTAACAGATGTATGCAACTAACTAAAACTAACTAAAAGATTTTTCTAAAATACTACTAATAATAATATTAAGCATGATGTCCATAATATTAAGCATGATTGCCAGAGAGTGTTGGTTAGTTGTAGGCTGTATATGTTTTTTTACTCACTGAAAGGAACCAAATCATTAGAGTCATTTGTTCAGAAATTCGACTAACTTTGACTGAACTGTCCATTTCCAATTCACTAAAAAAGAACCAGCTAATAAAAATCATGCATACGTATCACAGGAATACACATTCAGAATATTTTAGTACAGTGCCTGGTCACACTTTAGTTTGGGGACTACTCACTATTAACTTTAACTTTTGCCTTAATAAACTCCTAATTTGATGCTTATTAATATTAAGGTTGTTGTTAAATGAAGGTATGGGGTGAATTAAGGGATCTAAAATATGCTCATGCAGAATAAGACATTAATATGTGCATTATAAGTATTAATAAACAGACAATATTTAATATGCATGCTAATTAGCGACTAATTAATAGTGTTCCCTAGTTTGAAGTCTTACCAAGGTTATTTATAACCCCATTAAGGTCCAGTATAGCACTTTCAAAGCACAGCCAATATGCTAGTAATATGCATGCTAATAAGCTACTAGTTAATGTGAGAATTGGTCCCTAAACTAAAGTGTTACCCAGTAACATCATCGGTAGACAGGCAAGAATATCTTTTCAAATGCAGTATTTTCTGAATTATGCTGCGTTCACGCCATATCGTAATTACCGTAATTTCGAGATGACAGCACGTTGACGTTCGACTTGGAGCTGTTCACGTCCTCGGACTCGGAATTATGCTTTTCTATGGCAACACGATCTAAACAGAGCCTGCGGTGGTCAGGTGGTACAGCGGTCACGTGGTGCAAGTCGTAGCTCTCAGAAAACTCCCAGTTCACAAGTTGTAATTATGAGTTCTACAAGAACGTGAATGCTTTTTACAAGTTGGAATCTCGTAATTACGGGAATTCCGATATGGCGTGAACACACCTTAAGATCCAGATCTTACTTCCAAACACCAAAAAATCTTAAAAGACAGAAAAGCCTAAAATCAATATAAACAGAAGGTCAACCATATTGCTTGTCGCATGAAAACAAACCCCACTGATTCCTTTGCATCAAACCAGCATGTTTGAGCTTCTGTTTACCATTTGATTGCTCTGCGTGTGTTGATCATTAATGTTCATATGTCTAAATTAAATCAGTTCATCATATAAAGTGATTGTATCTCTTTAGGAAACGCATTTTAAAGTGCTCAATTCATGTGTATTTCTTTACAATCTCCTTTAAAGTGTCAGATTTTTGGTGGAATGGAATTCTAATGGAGGGTCAGAAAGCAATCAGATTTCATATAAAAAAAAAAAAGGTTTAATTTAATATTTTTAATGAACAAATGTTTTGAACAAAATTCTTATGAGTTTTGAAAGACATGAGGATGATTAATTAATGATTTAAAAAAAAAAAAGATTAACCTTTTAAGCAGAAAAATAAATGTGTTTGAAGGTGTCATGAAAGGCTGCATTGCTGTTACCTTTTTAGATTGGCTTCTCAATGCCTAAACAAGCGAGAAACACTTACAAAGATGACTGGGAGTCATGGGAAGTTGAGAGTAAGATCTGCTGAAAAGAAAACTGCTCTCAAAGCGGAATCGGGTGTGCGAATCACTGAACCTTCTCCTGGACTTCTCCAGTCTTCATCTGAACAACACAAACACATTATTCACCAAACCTCTCCTAAGACTTTCTTAAACTCCTCTTTTGCACGGGGTTGGTGACGATGCTCTAAAGAATACATCATTCTTCATTTATAGCTGCCCACTCCTCCAGCCCCCAAAACGAACTATTTGCCACAAGTTAAACTCTTTTTTGTGTTTTTACAGTTTCCTTCTATTCTCGTGCATGTGGCTTTATTTCTTCCCTGCGCTGCTCTCAGGCCCCAAAAATAGTCCAAAAAGTCTCTAGTTATGAAATAATTTCTCTGTTCAAAGGGAATATCTGAAACCCAGAGCATTCAGTTCCGTCTGGCTTTGGTTTTAACTTTACGAGCGATCTTTCGTTCTGGTTTGGTCTTGTTTTCCTCTCCGAAACTTTCTCTCTCTAACCACTCTCTGTTTTCCAGCAGACACCCCTAGCCATTAAACCATTTTTTTTGCTTTGTTCTGCCAATTTATGTTGCTTAATTTAGCGTAAAATGAGGCAGCGGCCGAGGCAGTGGTAGCGGTGGAGGCCTTGTGCTGGATTCTGCGTTTCTCGCGCTGCGAGGGGCTGCGGGTGGTCCAGCGCGGCAATCATCACACGCCGCAGCAGCGGGAGACTGGACATCACGCACTGGAGTCTGGAGAAAAAGAGACTGATTATTGCAGTGTGCAGGATTGAGTCTTAATGTACATGTTCGTATATCGCTGTATATTCATCATGCGACAGTTCAAATGACATGGTTATTAAATATATCTCCGTTTTTTTTTCTTGTGCTTTGTTGTACCTTCATTTTAATCAATTGTAGGTTTGCAGTCCTTATAATGCACACTCTTAAAAATGGCTCTAAACGGAACCAGATTAGGGCTTGTAACAATAGCAGAACCCTTCTTGGTTCCAAATAGAACCCTTTTTATAAGGTTCCATCAAGAACTATGTTTTGAAAGTGCTATAGGAACTCAATGGTGTTATAAATAACCTTTGCAACACTTTAGTGAATCTAAAATGCTACCATAATTTTTAATTAATATTGCGTTTACTATATCTGCCTGGTGTTATACTATCTTGTAGCCACTGTTAGGGCTTTGCATTAAAAGTCTTGTGTCAATTAGGTACTTTTATTATTTATTGACATGGGAAATAGCAAAAATATATTAGCTGAATGCATTAATACATGATAACTGACACTGAATACAAATAAATACACAGAGAAATAAAAGAAAATAGAAACACAAGTTCCAGTGAAATTTTGTCTGCAGATGATGAGGTTGTGGGATGCGACAGGGTTCATAAAGGGTTCTTTATTTTTTTATAAATTCAAACAATATATACTGTTTTGTGGCTCTTTAATGTGTCGTAACATGTAACGTCTCAGTTCAAGTGTCACATGAACCGATCATCTCTTCCTCTTTACTAGCTAAAGCACAAAATAAACATGAATGAACATCAGAAGGTATCTTGTTTCAACCGCGGAAAGACGTCAATGCACACCATTTCTCAAGTTCAAATCCACCGGACAAAATGGCAGATTCTGCGTTATGACTGGTCAGATTGCCTGTCAATCAAACTCCTGGCGAAGGACTGTCATTAATATAATCACACACAGCTGTGAAGTCATAACTTATGCTGATTCGAGATCTCTTAGATGCTACTGTAATGAACATGGCACCTCATGACTACTTCCCAGTTATTTGTTAATTATGGTTTATTTGATGTTTGATTCATCATGGATTCCCTTTTACATCATACTACCGAGTTCCCTTATGCACATTTTAAAATGGTGCTGATTGCTGACATGCTCAAATATATAGATTGAATCATGTAGAATAAACAATATAGAATGCAATGCATGCAAATCAAAGGTAAATTAGGGGAAAATGGGGCAGTTATACAGTTAAGTGTCATTGCAGAAAAGTATTTGACTGCAGAATATTGTGATTGGTATTCCAACGAGCCATGTAATAACTTTCTACATATGCACAAATGCAAATTCACATCGGCTGGCTATGGGAACGGTTCCTCCGCAGACACACAAGGGTCATTGTGTGTAGCTGGGGGCCACTGCTGGCACACAGCTGGGCACCTCATTTCCATTGGCTCTGCAGCAGCTCTCACACAGGGCCCGCGGAGATGAAAGCGCACGCATATGCATATGTATGTATGTGTGGTCAAAAATAAACTCTGTCACATTCACCCAAGAGTGTGTTTGCCCGCGTGCACAAGTCTCCTCAGAGGTCAAGACACCACGGTCCACTCACCAAATATTGAGCATCGGATTGACTCTAATTTCTTTGATCAGCATCACCAATCAGAAGCACAATTATTAGATCCTCAGAGTCTTCAAAGAGCACTCTAGCACACTTAAACAGATGAAGAGCAAGTCTTCTGCTCTTCCTTGAAGAGACTTACTTGGATTTCAAGTTGAACACTTTAGATCAGATGTTTCATACTTATGATTATGTTTCTGTACCACAACCGCTACTCTACTATTTGTAAAACTATAGCAAGTCCTCATGGTCTGTGGACCCACTCCTCTACACAACAGCACGGAGAGCCGTATCAATTAACGCTAGTGGGAAAGTCTCATGCCAAGTGCCAAGAGTCTTAATAGAGACATGCGTAAGTCATTACCACAAACACATTGAGAGGGAAGCAGAGGGAGATGGAGGTGGGCTGCATGCGGTGAGCTCATGCAGGCGTTGCTCATTTCTGAATGTACGCGCAGAAACTGCAGGAGAAGCAGTGGCAATGTAGAGTGACAGTAGATCTGGGCCTTAGAGTGCAGTGTGACCTTACGAATCTCCAGTCAAGATCAAACCCACCTTCTGTGCCAGCATGTCCTATCTGCCAAGACCACTGGCCAGACTGACTCGCTGCAATAGAGTGGAAAGTCTTTTTGGACATGCTACCATGGGTATTTCCATGGCCGCTTAGACCAAGGATGTCATGCATTTGCATTTTTTTTTTTTATTTAATTTTTTTCTAATTTTTTTTTTTTTAAGGAAGCACTGATACAAGTTGTAGCTCACCTCAAGCCTGTTTCCAGTTCAACTAATAATAATAATAATAATAATAATAATAATAAAGTGAGACGATAACTATTTTGTTAAATATGTAATTGACAGCAAGTGATAACCATGCATTTTTGTTTTATTGAAAAATATATGTTTTGTTGTTTTATTTCACAGGATATAAATTCATTATTTATTTTATTTTTTTGGAAATTGTTACATGGTTCTGCCATATGTTTTGAACATGATGACACGACAATACTACATTATTTATTTTCATTTAAAATGATGTATGTATTTATTTGTTTGATTATTTATAATAGTGTTCGGGTGGATATAGATTTTATTTTATTTTATTTTTATTTCAGCAATATAAGTCGTTGCTTACTTATGGAAGCCTGTTTCCACCTTGACATATAAAATAATAACTATTTAGTTTTTACTTTTATATTTTGTTTCACAGAAAATAAAAGTTTTGAATGGCATGAGGTTTGATAGTTGACTTTTTTTTAGGGTTAGGTTTTGATTTGTTTTGGACATTTAGGGTTAGGGTTAGGGTTAGGGTTATACTACCGTATTTATTTATTTATTTTTGGAAATGGTAGCATAGTTCTACCATGTTTTTCTGAACATGATACAAGGTAATACCAAGTTTTTTGGACATCTGCCACTGTAATACCACGTTTGTTGCACAGGGTACCATGGGAATGCCGTAGTCTTTCTGACATACCATGCTGGTAAAATGGCATTGTTGGAGAACCATGTACAGTAAATACCACGGGGCATGACTGTGACAGTCTTTCTCCTCTAATATATCAAAGTGTCATCTAGTACCATCCCTCTACCATCTTACCACCACAGTACTGGAATGACGACCCTTCCCATGTTCCTGTTTTGATCTCTGTCTGTTGTAATTGGTGCTTAATTATACAGAAACCAAAAGCGAGGGACAAATGTCCCATTCCCATGTGCGTAAGATTCCATGAATATATCTGACTGTGTGTCTTGTGTGTAAATACACTTGTGTTTGTAGGTCTCAGGACACCCAGGGCCAAAACAATGGGAAGGCGTCGCACGTCACACTGCTCCTATTGTTCCCGGGTCCTCCTTTTCTCTCTCGCTCTCTCCTCCACACTCTCGTGTCTAGCCTTTGGAGTCTGTCTGACAACGGCAGCCTGTAATTGGACAGACACTGGATTCCTCGGTTGGGTGTGTGTCTGTGTGAGGGGTAGTGCAGCCCTAGTAGACACTTTGGAGCCGGTCACAGCGCTGCGATTATAGTGGCAGGGGAAAGCGCGGCTAGATGTCTCCCAGCAGCCCCGTCTGTAAATCATGTCACATAGTAGTGAGCCTCTCCATCCATCCTTTAAGCCAAGCCTCTGCTCCTCTCTTCTCACCCCACGCTTCCTGTCCCTCTGTGACCTCCAACCACAGTCACTTCAGGCCAGCGTTGAAGCAGGAACAGTCCAAGCTGGCCTTAAAGGAGTACTTCACACAAAAATGAAAATTATCATCATTTGCTCACCCTGATGTCATTCCAAGCCCGTATGGCTCTTTATCTTCTGTGAACACAAAAGAATGCTCATACTGATCGATAGGCGGAAAGCACACAGCTCCAAGATGTACAAAATATCACAGCAAAATCACTATGAGTTTAGATGTCTGTGTGGTGCGTTTCATTTCGAAACATTTAATTTAGGCTTTTATTCACAAACATCAACGTACATACATAGAGCACATCAAATATGGTAAACTGAAGATTCAAACACAAATGCTTGCTTGAGAACCAAAGGGGTCTGATATTGTGCCACGCAAGCTTTCGCTTACCATATTTGATGTGCTCTATGTATGTACACTGATCAATGTTTATATGTGAATAATTGCCTAAATTAGATATGTCCACCATATAAAGCAACATTGTCTGTTCAGAAGACTTGGGTTAAATCACTTTATTCATATGGACTACTTATATAATGTCTTTATGAACTTTTCAAAGCATCAAAGTTTTGGTGAAATGGACTTTCAGTGGAAGGACAAAAATCTCTCACACTTAATTAAAAATATATGGGTTTGGAATGACACAAGGGTGAGTAAATGTTGACAGAAGTTTAATTTTTGGGTGGAATATCCCTTTAATCAGTATTTTAGCCCTGTTTCATGCTGCTCGAGCTGTGAACTGTTTCAGATGGTTCAGTCCAATTTGGTGAACTGGTTTAAAGAATGATTCGTTCACGAACCGGACATCACTCCGGACAGTTTGTCTGAGGCTCTCAGGTAATAATGTTGTAAATAATGTTCAGTTTCTTGCACAGACTGATTGTTTCACTTCATAAGACCTCAATATATCGCCAGGAGCCACGAGTATTAATTTTGTGTTCCTTGATATGCTTTTTTAATACTTAAAAATGGACAGAAGCTGACTTGCATTTTATGATCACTAAGGACTACGTCTTCAGCTAAAAAAACGTATTTACTGTTCTACTGAAGAAAAAAAAGTCACCTAGATGGATGGAGTAAATTAACAGCAAATCTTAATTTTTAGGTGAACTATTCCATTAAGAAACAAATCTGTATAAATAAGATTTGCCTTCAGATAGAAACTTACACATTTCATACCACTTTGAATTTTTTTTTTTTGTTAACATGAATCTGAGGTTTATGTTTAAAACAAGAACAAGTTATTTGCAGAGGGGCTAAGAAAAATATATTTAAACCTCAATTCTTAATAAATAAAAATGTTTTATTTCTGTAAAAAGCAAATCTTAATATCTCACAGAAAGTCAATTTATCTGGTTTTACAGACTCTTGGATATTTTTCTGGAGAACCAGACTATTTTCATTCATTACTGATGAAGAAAATGATTTCTTGCAGTGCAAATTTGATTCACACTTCAAAACACATTGCGTTGTGATTGAATATAAGGCATGCAACCGATGGCAACACTGACATCATAAAACCTGGCATGAGACTCGGCATCTTCACACTTAAAAAAAAGTGGTTTGGATCGACATAAGGATGAGTAAACGATGGATACATTTGAATAAGCCACTCGTTTAATCAAAAGGATACACCTGTGGTAGGCCGTTTAGACGGTTATAACCCATTTTGTGTTATTGTAAGCGACATTTATTGTATTGTTTACTACAACTGCTGTGCCATCTGGCTTAATCTCACTATTACGCCTCAGATGTTTAGATTATTGCCTCATTCATATGCTTGCCAGTTACATGCACCAAACTGTGTCAAGTCAGTTGACCTGACAGTCATGTGATGTTATGTAAGCATGTGTAAAACAATAGTGCCAGTGTTGGGAAGCCATCGTAGAAGAGCGAAGAGTTTACTTCACAGGACCTATTTAGCCAGCTTTACGTTTTGCGATCGATGCACACGCCAGATAACATCACCGTTGCGTGCGTTTGTAGTGTCGACGCTAGTTAGTTCGCGTCTTGTTAGCATGCCCAAAGTTCTTCCCCCCTCGCCAAGCACAAGGTCACCAGAGACCCGGCGCATGGCGCAGCGAGACGGGCGCATAGGACTGCCCAAAATTAGCATTCACCCTTTCCCCGTGATCGCTAAATATTTCAACACTTCCAGCTGCTTGAAGTTCGAGCCCATCACTCAGGAGATGGAACTATAGAGAGAGGCAGAGAGAGTGAGACAGCCATCTTCCTGCGTGAGTGCTGCGCCTCGTGTGTATCTCTTCACTTATTCATGTGTTTATTTATTATTTCATCTGCGGCGCTGCTCTATAGACCCCCACCCCCCTCTGTCTGTGTCTGAGCGGAGATGTGGAAAGAGAGAGCAGTCATTAATTCATTAAAGAAGCCCTTCCCTGCCTGTCTATCTCTCCTTCCCTCCCTCCTTCCTGTCTTTTTCCTCTTCCTCTCTCAGTCCCCCTCCTTTTTAACCCATTTCCTCTTTCCCTCTTGCCGCTTTCCTTTACTTACGTGTTCTGTTCTTTCATTGATACGGTTGACACCTTTTCTTGTTCTCTGAGCATTTCCTGACTGCCGCTTTCTGTTTGTCGTTCTCTGTAGCTCACACTGTTTATGTGTGCTATATTAAGATCATCTCAGTTGATCCGGTTGAAGATCGCGCTGATCGCAAGTGGTCAGAGGTATACACGTGATCCCAAACATTTAGAGCCCATTCTAATCAGTGATACTGTCTACAATGTATGTGGTGCGACACAAGACAGAGGGTAAAATGATTCTTTGTTTGATATCTGACATAGTGGAGAGCAGGGCACAGCCTAACACTTTTTGACTTTCTCAGTTTGTGTCAATCTACATGGGGTTCAGAGTATACTTTTTTTTTTTATCCACAGTAATTTCACACTTGTCTAGTACAAATATGTTACTTTGTTTTATAATAACTGTGTATATGTTTTTCTTTATTTCACGAGTTCACACTTACATATAATGAACAGAGTAAAGGTTATGCGTATTTGGCGTGCTGTCCGGGGAGAGGGGTCCGAGCTCGGGTCTAAGCCTGGACCCAGAGCGCCCCCCCCCCCCCGAGTGTTCCTCCCCATGCTGGGGTAGGAACGGGCTGAAGGTGAGGAGTCGGGGTGGTGGAGGGATGCTGAAATCCTAGAGATAATGGAGGTAAGGCTGCTTTGATTATTTATAGAGGTTCTCTCTTGTGCTGATTGGATAGATGCTCGAGCCCGGGGTACTCCCCCTGTCCGGGGAGAGGGGTCCGAGCTCGGGTCTAAGCCCGGACCCAGAGCGCTCCCCCAAAGATGCAATTAGTACGGGACAGCAGCCAGAGAGGAGCATTGATAACCCCCCAAAATTGCAAGACTTAAAATTGGTGGGGTGCTGGACATCGCTTGTAGTAGCGGCACTGCTGAGGCTTAGAAGAGAGAACTAGAGGCTTCTGCGGAAGCGGGCGCTGCTGCGGCATCTGAAAAAGAAAACTCATGTGGGAGTGGGAACTGCTACGGCATCTGAAAAGAAAAAAAACTCCTGTGGGAGTGGGAACTGCTACAGCATCTGAAAAGAAAAATGGCTTCTGCGGAAGCAAGCGCTGCTGCGGCATCTGAAAAGAGAAAGTGGCTTCTGCGGAAGTGGCCGCTGCTACGGTGTCTGAAAAGAGAAAATGGCTTCTGCGGAAGCAAGCACTGCTGCGGCATAAAATACAGGCAAAGGCTCCTACGGGAACGGGAACTGCTCGGCAGTGTAAGATACAGTCAAAGGCTCCTGCGGGAGGCATTCCGTATTTCCCCACTACCTGCACCATTAGCGGAGGCATGCGCACGCTTGGGATGGCTCCAGGAGCGGAAGATGGAGGGGGGAAAGAGAGGGGGAATGGCGGGCGTCGGGGCTGCGCCATTAGCGGAGGCATGCTTACGCTTGGGGCGGCTCCGGGAGCGGGAGAAAAGGATGGGAAGAGAGGGGGAATGGCGGGGGTCGGGGGCTGCCCCA
>NW_015536504.1:23668-28776 GCF_001515605.1 Sinocyclocheilus anshuiensis | reverse complement strand
TCACGTTTGCTTCAGCTGCTGTAGCTGTAGGCCATGGGAAGGGGGTGGGGTTGTGACATCCTGAAGAGCCTGTGTAGCCTGCACTGCTAGTGGAGGCAGCCTCACGCTAGCGTCTGCTACGGGAGCTGGGGGCCGCTGAAAGGAAAAAAGGGGGTTAGAAGTAACAGGACGGAAATACTGAGATGTGAGGGCCTGTGTTGCAAGCGGAAGCAGCTTCACGCTTGCTTCGGCTGCTGTAGCTGTAGGCCGCGAGTAAGTGGAAGGGTTAGTGACATTTAGCGGGACAAGCGGCAATGCCTGGGTAGCCTGCAGTGTTGCTGACTTAGCAATTTGTTGCTAGATTTGGCAACATTAATACGTTTCCATTGAAAACGCATCTTTTCCTCTTGTTTTGGCCTTCCATCCACGCTAAAACAAGGAGTCCAGGAAAACAGAGCTTTAAAAACGCTTTCCAGAGCGGATACATTTGAAAATGCTGTTTTCACGTTGCAGAAACGGAAGCTTTTGAAAACGATGAAGCATGTTTAGTCGTGTAACGCATTGTACCAATAAACATGTTTATACCAGTAACGTTAATTTTGCGGTTATGTGCTATTCACTTTCACACTGTTCCTAAAGATATTTACTTTACACGCTCTTCATATTACAGTCCTAAAAAAGATAACACAATTTACTCACGATTGCTGTCCTGCGGCAAAACAGAGGGCAGTTGCGTTTTAGATCAATTCTGAGTGAGCGCGCGGTGGGCACGTCTGTGGATGGTGAAATATTTCCATAAAGGAATTGATCCTGTCAGAAGAACTGCGTGAAACTTATGTCTGTTCCGTCTGTATCATCTCGGTGAGGTTTTATACATGCACACTAAGGCTAATGTAACGCTTTCAGACATTTCAGTGTGGATGATAAACTTTGGGGGGAAAAAGTTTTTTTTATTTTTTTTTTTATTGCTTTAAAAAAAATGGCATCAACATCCGTTTATGAACAAACTTTAGCCAAGAAAACCTGCTTTTAGCTACTTCACCTGAAATTGTATTAATTTGCAACGCAGCCTGCGCCGCTAGCGGAGGCAGCCTCAAAGTCGTCTGCTACGAGAGCTGGAGGCCCGGCTGCGTACGGCGCTGCGGCCGGAAGAGCCGCGGTGAAAGGCTGAGCCGCAGCGGGAGGCGAGTGAGAAAATAAAACAGGAATATTCATTCATAAAGCTGAACGGCAAATTTGGCACATTCGGAATAACAAATAAAAAATAGAACTGTATAATTAAACTAAAATTATTATAGACTATATGGTCATCTTTTGATTGGTGAGCTTCAGATGGATCGCCAAATCGTCTCGTTCAACCGCACATACGCCACGAATTTAAACCGACAGCATCCGATTTTTTTTTGACATGTTTGAAAATGATCGGGGGACGGGAGGTGCTCGTAACGTCTCGGATCGGCCCGTAATTCTTCTCACACGGTACGAGCCGCGACCATGCGAGCATCTGCGATTTTCTCCCGAGAGAAAAAAATCGCGTGCGAGCTCGTACGACAGCAAAAATCGCACCGTGTACGCCCACCTTTACCCTCAAAAAATGGTAGTGAAATGTGACAACATGCCCCGTAGGTGGGGTACATTGTAACATCGGAGGGGCACTTTGTAACATGACCATATGACAGCTTAAATCGTTGTCTGATCTAAGGAGAAAAATACACAAGAAAATTAAATTATTAATTTTTAATAAAATTTAGGTTTTGAGTAAAAGTGCATTATAAGTCTTGTAAATTGCATTATGTAGCATGTTGCTACAACATGCATGAATGGTCATGTGATATGCATTTTGGTCGTGTACTGTGGATGGAGATTTTTTTCTGAATTAAAAAAAAAAAAAATTTAACACCATTTTAAAATGAAAACACACTAGTGTAAACATAGCCTCCATGTGCTTGTGCAACAATACAAATGGATTTAGAACCTTAGGTTTGGCACATTCTATTTGAGGTGCAACAGAAGGAAACATTTTATAATTTTACAAACATTATTGGAACTTTCATTTTGAATTTTGGAAAAAAAGTAGTAATAATGTTCCAAAAAGTTTCAGAAAAAAAAAAAACTGAATGTTGGGTACTCACCTGTCAAAATATTCTGTTTAAACATTTTTTTTTAAATTAGGTTCATGTTTGATCTTTTAAATTGGGGCTTTAAAGCCACAAGGAAACAGAAGTGCAATAGATATTTTCTTCTGTATTGTGAAAGGTAAAAATAAAAGTTAGGACTGGGACGGTTGTTGACTGGATTTTGAAATGTGGGTGTGGCACTCCAAAATGACAAAATCCTAAATAACTGGATAAGTCAGACATAGAGAGACAGAGAAAGTCTGTTGTTTTTTTCTGGAGGATTGAGTTATGAAATTTTGGTTTAACATAACCAAGTCAAAATAAATAAATAATAAATGAAGCATACACGAATGAATCATTCATAATAAGATCTACAACATGCATTTACAAGACACATACATGTGCCGAGGTGGAATTTCTTTCCATTTGGCATAATGAGAGTTCAAACTCTAAGTCAATAGGACAGATGTCGAGTTCTTGTTCTGCCAGTCCGTGGGATTGTTGGCCTGCCTCCTGATCTGATCAATCTGATCAATAAATCTCCTCTAGGCAGAGCTGATTCAAGAGTCTCTCTCTCAGTTCCTGATGTCTGTCAACACTCCTGGGTCATTCCTGTATCATTTTATATGAATTTCTCAAAAAAAAAAAATATATATATATATAGGCTCTGGTCTGGCTCAGATACAATTTAAATAGTTTACAATTTGTTTTTTAATTCTGTCACCATTTACTCACTCTCATGTCGTTCCAAAGCCATAAGACTTCTGCTCATCACTGAAACACCACTGACCATGTTTGATGTGTTATATGTATGTGGCTTAATTAATTTTTGGTTACACTTTATTTTGAGGTGTCCTTGTTACAGTGTAATTATACATTTAAGTACTGAGTAATATTAATTAACGTGCTTTACTATATGGTTAGGGTTAGGATTAGGGTTTGGCTTCGGGTTACTTGCATGTAATTATGCATAATTTATTGTTATTATAATAGTAAGTACATGTAGCATGTGTAACAAGGACACTTTAATATAAAGTGTTACCTATTTTTTGTATCTGAATAAAAGCATACGTTAAATTGGTCACACTTTATTTTAAGGACCGATTCTCATTATTAACTAATTATTAACCATGACTTTTGCCTCAATAAACTCCTAATTTGCTGCTTATTAATAGTAAGGTAGTTGCTAAATTTAGGTAGTGGGTGGATTAAGGGATTTAAAATATGGTTATGCAGAATAAGGCATTAATATGTGCTTTATAAGTACTAATAAACAGCCAATATGCTAGCAATATGCATTCTGGTTAATAGTGAGAATTGATCCTTAAAATAAAGTGTTGCCATTTATTTATATAAAGTTATGGAACTTTTATTAAACAGCTGAATTCTCATGAGATCTCTTTATGAATTTTCTAAAGCATCAATAATTTTGGTGGAATGAAGTGTAATGGAGGGACAGAGATCGCTCAGATTTCATTAAAGAAATCATTTGTGTTTCAAAGATGAACACAAGTCTTATGGGTTTGGAATGACAAGAAGGTGAGAAAATTATGATATAATTTTTGGGGTGAACTAACCTTTTAAAATTGAAATATGGAGCTAAAGTTAACCTTTGCTCATTGGGGAATTGACTGGTAGCTTACATGAGTGTGTCAACTTGAAGTTACAGGAGTTGCAGAAGTTACAAGTTACTGCTGTTTTTAACCATCTTTGAAATGTTAATATTATCAAACTAAAATGCATGAAAATGCACTATGTACTAGTAATAACCTCTTTTCTCTGACCTGATATGTTTGACTCAACCACTCAGTGAGTTCAGGGAAAGCACAAATGAAACAGAGAGAGGAATGATTAATCCATCAGCATTATAGTCGAGACCAGCTCATTCAAATCTCAGTCAAGAAGAGAAGAAAGTAGAATGTGAGTCAAGGCGATCTATCTATCTATCTATCTATCTGTCTGTCTGTCTGTCTGTCTGTCCGTCCGTCCGTCCTTCCGTCCATCCATCTATCTATCCATCTATCTACTGTAAAATCCAATAGTTTACCTTACTTAGATTTAATTAGTAATCTTTGCTTAGTTGTTATCCTTACTAGGTTTTATTAAGTTACAGCTACTTTCAAGGCAACTAAAACAATTTACTTACTGTTTTGAGTGACACTTACTTAAAATATTCAAGTAGAATGTTGAATTTTCAATACAACTGAAATATTTGAGAGAACATCACATAAGCTAACTTCATAAATTGACGTTGATTTTCCTAAAATGTGTTTTTTTAAACTCACCATTATAGTGAGTAGCGTTCCCTTTGGTTGGGCACTTGGAACTTAGTTTATGTTACTATAATTATCTTCCCGTTAATGCAGTAATCCATCAAGAAGGCGGAGTTATTTGATTTCAAGAGAAGAAAAGTAATAAACAGATTGCTTATAGAAGGTGATCTATCTTCTAATTAAAACATTGGAGAATTTATTGTGTGTGTGATTATTAACGAACTTTCTCAAATTTCATTGTTCATAAATACCTTGAGATGATCTTAATTGGGTTTATATAATCTTTCAATAGTGTGTGGTAATATGCTGAAGTCATACACAGACTTAAACATTCAGCACGTGAATCACAACAATGGTAACAATTCAATTTCATTTATTTTCATTAATTGTAACAATAAACCATTTTATTCGCTCTTTTTGTTGTGTTACTACTGACACAAGACAGCAAATAAAATTGGCAAATAAAATCAACAACTGTAAAACAAAGCAACTGCATAATTTATTCATGCCGCAATGCACTCTGGGAGTCAGTGAGTAGCTATACTAAGTCATGAGTAAACAAACCTAAATGAAAGGATCAAGTACCCCCTACAGTTCTATTTTAGTTACTAGAACTCTCGTGTAAGTAAACTATACTAACTAAGCATTTGTCAGTACAACATACTATTCCTATTTCACTTTACTTAGTTTTTTCAAGGCAATCGGTTTGCATGCTTTTTTTAAGTAAGCCCAACTAATT
>NW_015536504.1:19742-22767 GCF_001515605.1 Sinocyclocheilus anshuiensis | reverse complement strand
TCATCTATCTATCTATCTATCTATCTATCTATCTATCTATCTATCTATCTATCTATCTATCATCTGTCTTCTGTCTGTCCGTCCGTCCGTCCATTCTCAGAACGTCGACTATGTTCTGACAAGGTTCCCTTTAAATGATGAACAAACATTCTTTATCGCTCCCATAACATTTATAGAACATTTGTTTCGGGTATCTAGTCTTTTCTAACGTTTTCAAAAGACAGATCAATAGATCTGAATGTTCAGAGAACTTAATAGAAACATTGGCAAAACATTCTTAGAATATGTTTGTTAGCTTGATCTCTATTAATCTACCGTAGATCCCATTCTAAAAGTCTAAAAGCAGGTGGGTCTCATTCTGGACACACAGACACACAGAGAGAGGAGAGAGAAACGGAAATACTGAAAGATGCTGTCGCATGGCGCGCTGGTGGAGTCGATTCTCGAACATATTGTGTGAGAATGTGTTTTTAACTGTTAATTCATGCTACATTCACTAATTGCAATGTGTACATCACGAGTTCTGGAGTGTGATGAAGGTTAACTTTTGTTTAAAGCTCCATGAATGACGTCACGCCTCACGGCCTGTAAGGTCACAGGTCAAAGCAGCACACAGAGCCCAACAGAAGAGCAAAATGTGTGTCTGTGTGTGTCCTTCTCCTCTCCCAAAGGATCCCTATCAGAACATCATCATTCCTCTCTCTCTCTCTCTCTCTCTCTCTCTCTCTCTCTCCCCCTGCTCCCCCTCTCTCCTCCCCCTCACTCATTAAAACTCTGCGCCTCGGCTTCTAATTAAATCCCACTTGAAAGTCTTAAAAGTCAGACTCAGATTGATTCAATTTGCATTTCTGAACAGGGAACATTGCCTAAAAGGATAAATAAATTGGTTGAGAAAAAAAATCCTCTTTTCTGTGAGCAGTTGTTTCATGTAAGACAACACTCGCATGCCAACACACGCAAACACACACACACACACACACACACACATGCACACAATATTCCATTGTCACCTTTCTGGAACAAAAATCATTAGTTGGATTGAACGACAATGAATTTATCCTCAACCTGCGTTGTGTGTTTCGATACTACTGTGATAACTTTGAGTGCATTCACACTCACACAATGACACACACACTCACGCTGGGAAAGACAATTACTGTGGGTTATACTTACTCTGACTGGCAGATATCCAACATCGCTGTTTGACAGCAGAGCGAGAAAAAGAAAAAGACTTGTAATAGTCATATAGCTGTATGACAATCAGAAGTATAGCACTGAGGAGTGAGATCTATAGCCCCTCACTGTGCGTCTCAGCCCCTCACATTGGCTTACAAAGATCCAGTTCTTAATTACACTTGACCACACACTTGGTTGTTGAGTGGCTTTCTGTATTTAGTATCTTTACCTCCCTGATTTTTCTTTACTTTTCTTGTTTTTCCTCTATGCTATTTTTTTTCTTTTTCCATCTATGATAAAGCTGCATGTAATAGGTCTAATTTTTCCCTTCAGGATACAGTTGATTGACCACTGCTCACATGAGGTTAAGGGCCATTGACAAGAGCACAGACAAAGAACAGCTCTGCCAGTAGAGCAGCAGTCACCCCTGCTGGAGCTCTCTGATATTGCACCAAATCGGTATGGGTTTTATTGTACTTGTTAGTGTCACAAAAATGTATATTCCAAATGGAATTGAGAATGTTTTATTATTTATTTATTTTAATTTTTTCCCCAGTGAACACTTTTTGGAGTGCTCTGGAAGCATAAAGAGCTTAACTCCCGAATTTGAGCTCCTGAATTTGAGTTGACTTTGAACTGAGGCGACAGACCGGATATAGAATTGTAATTATATTTTGAATTTTAAAAATAAATAAAAATGAAATGAAATTCAAAGAAATCTGCCACAAATTTCACTTCTAATAATGATTGTTTAAATGTTTTGTCAATAATAATTGTTTAATATTCATTGTTCAGTATATATCAAATAACAAGTATTACTCTCAAACAAATACCAAATATGGTGGTGATCACCGTCGTTTCATTCATTCATTCATTCATTCATTCATTCAATTATATTTATTTATTTATTAAATGTTTTTGAAAATTCAAAACAGCAAAAAAAAAAAATGTGTGAGGGGTAAGTGTAGGGGTAGGGTTATTGTAAGGGGATAGAAAATACAGTTTGTGCAGTATAAAAAACATTACATTATTATTAACCCATTAAACATGGTAACCCAACGTGTGTGTGTGTGTGTGTGTGTGTGTGTGTGTATACTCATCACACATACAGTATTTGGCTGTATAAATAGCCTGAAATTTCACATGGGTGAATTTACAGTGATTAGGTTTTTTGAATGTTTACAGATGGGATCCACGGGATCTTAAATACATGCTAATTATTTTTGACTCATTAAAATTCATTAATTTGTTCATCCACTCTTCTTTATATCATGATTAATATAATAGAATAAACAAAAAAAGTACTGTATTATAATAATAATAATAATAATTGTTCAGACTAGATGGACACTTTTGAATAGCTATCAAAGCAAAGATGTTTTTTGTGTAGTTATGGCTTCTATCAGCAGATCCTGGATGCCTGGATGATCAGATTTCCCGAACACACCGTGTTGAATTCTTCATCCCACAGTGCAATGCTCTCTTGACTTGGCTGTCGATTTCCAGTGCGCTAACTGAACCAGAGGCAATGAGCAGTGATTTTCAACCTCTGCTTGACTTGTACTACCAAGTGTTTAGTCATTTCCACACAAATTTGGAATAAAAAGCCAAGTAACTGCATTTATCTTTGAGATGATATCTTGATGCACTTGCTGACCAGAACTGCTTGACATGTTATTATTGTTGTGCAGTCAGCAACAGGCAGCTTGTTTTATTCTGATGCTGATGCTCTCAGCTGTACTTCACATGCACTCCAGCAGAGAGCAGCCAAGCTCTGTTTGTCATGACTCTTCCTGCAAGTGTGTCTGTAGGTGGATGGAGAGAGAGAGAGAGAGAGAGAGAGAGAGAG
>NW_015536504.1:18515-19607 GCF_001515605.1 Sinocyclocheilus anshuiensis | reverse complement strand
ATTGACTGTTCAAATGCGGAGTTTTGCGCATCGTGTGTGTGTGTGTGCGCGCGCGCGCGCGCGTGTGTGTGAGAGGGAGAGAGAGATGAGTCTGGAGAGAGAGAGAGAGAGAGAGACAGCCAACCGTCATTAACAGCAGGCAGATGAGTCACTGTATGGAGGAGTGTGTGTGTGTGTGTGTGTGTGTGTGGGTGGGTGGGTGCGGTACACATCACCCCCAGGTGTCTTCACACACTGCCAAGGGCCTGATGCTGATTTGCTGGCTCTATTTGCTTGCGTTGTGTGTGTTTTCAACTGAGCTGTCTCTTCTATGAGACCTCTTGTCTGTTCTGTGAATGTGGCATCTGTATGATGCACCTCTCATTTTATGTTCATTCAGAACAAGAGAAAGAAAAATTTGTTTGTATCTATTCATGTGAATATTTTTTCCCTACTGTAAGTACTTGATAGATTACGTAGAGATCTCAGAGTAGGCTAACTATGATTGTCTGTTGTGGTGTCATGTTCTAAATACTGCTATGATATGAATATGACAATGATACAAAAGCTGAAATAAGCCAATTTACAAAAGTCAGCACACAATTCATGTAACTCATAATGGGTGAGAAGACCTTTGGCTGTATTTATGTGTCTGAGTGACACGACTGTTATCTGCTTCCTTCTGTGGTCACTCTTGTCAAATGCTGTATCCGCTTCTGTTGTTACGCCATTTTTCTAACAACATTTGCAATAACCCTTCCAACCCCCTCCCCCAACATCTGACACACACACACACACACACTGGTTTCCATGTTTCATGGGTTCATTTCATGGGTGTAATGGTTTTTCTACTGTACAAACTGTATTTTCTATCCCCTAACCCTTACCCTACCCCTAAACCTACCCATCATACAAAACTTTCTGCTATTTTGATTTTCATAACACTTCATTCTGTATGATTTATAAGCTTGTTTCCTCATGGGGACCAAAAAAATTATGTCCCCACAAGGTCACAATTTACTGGTATTACTATATTTGTGGTCCCCATAACATACTGAATACCACACACACACACACACACACACACACACACACACACACACACACACACAC
>NW_015536504.1:17298-18327 GCF_001515605.1 Sinocyclocheilus anshuiensis | reverse complement strand
ACACACACACACACACATACACACACACACACAAACACACACACAGGTTCTGAGAAGAGTCAGCTCTGTAATCGGCTTCCTAAGTGTTTTTCTGATGTTTGTGGTGCATCATGGTAAAAACAGCCTGTGGTAATAACATTATAGTCTAAAGTAATTGTAATATTTGAAACAAACCCGCTGATTTTAAATGTAATCTTCATTGCATTTTCCAACATTTGGGAATTTATTTTTATTTTTTTTACATTTTAGTGCACTGGAGGCTAATTTGTATGTTCTCTTTTGTATGTTTTCATGTGATCCAAATAAATAAATAAGTAAGTAAATAAATAAATAAATACAAATTATAGGTTTCCATTCGAAAAACATCATATGAATTATAATATGAATTACAAAATTGCCACATTGTACAATAGTTAATTTTTCTCATGGAATTGGGTTGTTTTATGGAAAAATTGTTAAATGGTTAAATGTAAACAATAGGTAAATGTACTAATGAAATATGTCAGGTTACAATATTCAGTGGACATTATCCTACATAGAAAAAAAAAAACAATAATACAAATTCCAAAACAATAACTATAAAGATGACTATAACGATAACTATATTAGCATCCACACTAACGCACTATAATTCTGTTCATTATACTAAAAGCACACTGCAGTTTTTTTTCTTTTTTTCGCCTGACACTTTTAATGCCCAATCTCTTTAAAGTAGGGTGGATTCTGATTGGCTGTCGATGGTTTTATTGTTCATCAAATAAAAAAACAAGTTCTGAAAGTGATCCCAATAATATAATTCCTTTGCATCACTATTGTTATAGCTGTGGTGTGGACTCTGCTATATCATTATAGATAAGTTATTGTATAGTTATTGTCCTTGGTGTGAACAGGCATAGTAAAGAAGACTATGGAGAATACAGAGCAAGACACAAACATACAAAAACAGCTGCTCTCTCTCCCTCTCTGTGTGTGTGTGTGTGTGTGTGTGTGAGTGTGAGTGTGTGTGTGTGTGTGTGTGTGTGTGTGTGT
>NW_015536504.1:14454-17089 GCF_001515605.1 Sinocyclocheilus anshuiensis | reverse complement strand
GACTGTGTGTGTGTGTGTGTGTGTGTGTGTGTGTGTGTGTGTGTGTATGTGTGAGTGCCTAAATCTGACAAAAGATTTGGGGACATCCTTATTTGGTAACTAATTAAAGTAACATACATTAATTGTAAAAATGCAGAAAGTTTTCTGTTAGTGTTAGGTTATAGTTATTATACCCTGCTGTATATAAAAAACAACATAAGTCTATAGTCCAAACATAATGAACAATGTCTTAATGAAAATTCATAAAATGCATAAACGTTTGGTGATGGTTAGGTTTAGGTGTAGTGAAAGAAAATGCCTTTAACTTAATAAAACAAAACAACTGAAGTCAGTGGAAAGTCTCCGTAATGATTGTGTGGTAGGGGTTGTGATGGGAAAGTGTGCTTCTCACTGTGGAGGTGTATTTATATGTGTTTATGTGTATATACATGCGTCTCATGAGGAATGTAGCTGCTTTAGTGCAGGCACACATTTGCATGGCTGAGTCAGCACACTTGCTTGCATCATGAATTCCCCGCTCTGTCATTGGCCGGCGTTATGACTCAGAGCTTCAGTGCTTGGGCTGCGCACAATACCTGCGGACTTCAACACACTTGAATGTGTGTGTGTGTGTGTGTGTTTGTGTGTGTGTGTGTGTGTGTGTGTGTGTGTGTGGATTCACCTCAGGGGGGTTGGGTGCTGATATGCTCTTCCAGACAGTGAGTGGGTGACGTGCTTTGGGGAAGGATGGAGCTGTACCTCAGAAGTGAAAGGGTGCAGTGAATGAGTCACGATGGCACTTCAGGACTCCCCCACAATTCCTCGGTTGTCCATTACGCTCCACTCGACTCTCACATGGACCGGCTGTGTTAATATCCTGGGTTTCTGACACTGTGTTACATAATGATGTACTAATTGAAATTGTGTTGTTTCAGTTATTCCCATGTTCTCCAGGAATCTACACCACTGAATTACCTGGAGGTGCTCTCAAGGGCAAACGTGACCTTCAGTCTCATGATTAAATCAATTCCTGTTGGATAAACCAAATCTTGACACATTTGCATGGCTGAGTCAGCACACTTGCTTGCATCATAAATTCCCTGCTCTGTCATTGGCCGGCGCTATGACTCAGAGCTTCAGTGTGTGGGCGGTGCACAATACCTGTGGACTTCAACACACTTGAATGTGTGTGTGTGTGTGTGTGTGTGTGTGTGTGTGTGGATTCACCTCAGGGGGGTTGGGTGCTGATATGCTCTTCCAGACAGTGAGTGGGTGACGTGCTTTGGGGAAGGATGGAGCTGTACCTCAGAAGTGAAAGGGTGCAGTGAATGAGTCACGATGGCACTTCAGGACTCCCCCACAATTCCTCGGTTGTCCATTACGCTCCACTCGACTCTCACATGGACCGGCTGTGTTAATATCCTGGGTTTCTGACACTGTGTTACATAATGATGTACTAATTGAAATTGTGTTGTTTCAGTTATTCCCATGTTCTCCAGGAATCTACACCACTGAATTACCTGGAGGTGCTCTCAAGGGCAAACGTGACCTTCAGTCTCATGATTAAATCAATTCCTGTTGGATAAACCAAATCTTGACTTTTCTTAGTAAACATTCTGAATCTCACTCATAATTACTGTATGTCACATTATGGAAGTAAATGGGTTGTGAATTGGTGTTTTATATCACCTTTAAATTTAATTACACTTTTTTTTTGTAAACTAAACTGCTTCTCATTTAAAATTAATTTAGCGTGTATATGTTGGATAAAATGCATAATCTAAATAGCAAGAAATAACATTTTAATATAACAGTATCCACAATAAAAAAAATAAAAATAAATTTGGGTCTGTAAGATTTTTTAATTATTTTAAAATAAATCTCTAAAACTGACCATGCATTTATTTGATCAAAAACGCAGTAAAAACAGTATTGCTGTGAAATATTATATAAAATAGCTGTTTTCTATATGAATATATTTTAAAATGTAATTTATTTCTGCGATGTGAAGCTGAATTTTCATCATCATTACTCCAGTCAGTTTTCATTGTCACATGATCCTTCAGAAACCAATATGCTGATTTGCTCAAGAAATATTTCTGATTCAATAAACCATTAAAGCATATATATATATACAGTGGGTACGGAAAGTATTCAGACCCCCTTCAATTTTTCACTCTTTGTTATATTGCAGCCATTTGCTAGAATCATTTAAGTAAATTTTTTTTCCTCATTAATGTACACACAGCACCCCATATTGACAGAAAAACACAGAATTGTTGACATTTTTGCAGATTTATTAAAAAAGAAAAACTGAAATATCACATGGTCCTAAGTATTCAGACCCTTTGCTCAGTATTTAGTAGAAGCACCCTTTTGATCTAATACAGCCATGAGTCTTTTTGGGAAAGATGCAACAAGTTTTTCACACCTGGATTTGGGGATCCTCTGCCATTCCTCCTTGCAGATCCTCTCCAGTTCTGTCAGGTTGGATGGTAAACGTTGGTGGACAGCCATTTTTAGGTCTCCAGAGATGCTCAATTGGGTTTAAGTCAGGGCTCTGGCTGGGCCATTCAAGAACAGTCACAGAGTTGTTGAAAAGCCACTCCTTCGTTATTTTAGCTCTGTGCTTAGGGTCATTGTCCTGTTGGAAGGT
>NW_015536504.1:10508-10814 GCF_001515605.1 Sinocyclocheilus anshuiensis | reverse complement strand
CTCCCGACTGCATCTCTGGAGCTCAGCCACAGTGATCTTTGGGTTCTTCTTTACCTCTCTCACCAAGGCCCGATAGCTCCGATAGCTCAGTTTGGCCGGACGGCCAGCTCTAGGAAGGGTTCTGGTCGTCCCAAACGTAAGGATTATGAGGATTATGGAGGGCACTGTGCTCTTAGGAACCTTAAGTGCAGCAGAAATTTTTTTGTAACCTTGGCCAGATCTGTGCCTTGCCACAATTCTGTCTCTGAGCTCTTCAGGCAGTTCCTTTGACCTCATGATTCTCATTTGCTCTGACATGCACTGTGA
>NW_015536504.1:9873-10152 GCF_001515605.1 Sinocyclocheilus anshuiensis | reverse complement strand
CTGTATATATATATATATATATATATATATATGTTTTTTTTCCAGGATTCTTTGAATGTTCAAAAGAGCAGATCTTTTGTAACATCATACATGTCTTTACTGTCACTTTTGCACAAATGAATGTGTCCTTGCTTAATAAAAGTATTCACGAGTTCGCACTAACATATAATGTGATTGAGCAATTAGTAGCATATTTGGCGTGCTGTCAAGAGGGAGGGCTCCGAGCTCGGGTTAAAGCCCGAACCCAGAGAACTCCCCAAAAGAAGCTAATAGCATGAG
>NW_015536504.1:0-9510 GCF_001515605.1 Sinocyclocheilus anshuiensis | reverse complement strand
GCGAGGAGGCGGCAGGGCGACTGGGAGGGGTCGGGCGGTGCTTGAACGGGAGCTGCGACTCTCCGCGTCAGATGGCAAGCCCTACCTGTCGCCGAATGAGGAGCACGATGGAAGGCCAGGTGAGGGACTCTCGCTGCGTCCGAAGGGAGCTGCGGCTCTGTTGCACTGGAAGGGTCCCTCTTGCAGCTGAATACGTGGCGTGGTATAAAGCGTCAGACGGAGGGTTCTCACTACGACCGAAGGGAGCTGCGGCTCTGCTGCACTGGAAGGGAGAGCCCTATCCAATACTGAATAAGCCTTGAAACCCGAAACAACAGATGGAGGGCAGTATCAAATTAAGCGGGGCACTGCAGCGGCAGTATCAAATTAAGGAGAGCCCTGCGGCGGCAGTATCAAATTAAGCAGGGCACTGCAGAGGAAAAGCAAAGGGGCTCAAAACGACAGATGGAGGGCTCTCACTGCGACCGAAGGGAGCTGCGGCTCTGCTGCACTGGAAGGGAGAGCCCTATCCAATACTGAATAAGCCTTGAAACCCGAAACAACAGATGGAGGGCAGTATCAAATTAAGCAGAGCACTGCAGCGGCAGTATCAAATGAGCAGGGCACTACAGCGGCAGTATCGAATTAAGCAGAGCACTGCAGCGGCAGTCTCAAATTAAGCAGGGCACTGCAGCGGCAGTATCAAATGAGCGGGTCACTGCAGCGGCAGTATCAAATTAAGCGGGTCACTGCGGCAGCAACATCAAATGAGCGGGGCACTGCGGCGGCAGCATCAAATGAGCGTGGCACTGTGGCAGCAGTATCAAATGAAGCGGGGCACTGCAGCGGCAGTATCAAATGAATGGAGGCACTGCGGAGGCAGTATCAAATGAGCGGGTCACTGCAGCGGCAGTATCAAATTAAGCAGAGCACTGCAGCGGCAGTATCAAATGAGCAGGGCACTACAGTGGCAGTATCGAATTAAGCAGAGCACTGCAGCGGCAGTATCAAATGAGCAGGGCACTACAGTGGCAGTATCGAATTAAGCAGAGCACTGCAGCGGCAGTATCAAATGAGCAGGGCACTACAGTGGCAGTATCGAATTAAGCAGAGCACTGCAGCGGCAGTATCAAATGAGCAGGGCACTACAGTGGCAGTATCGAATTAAGCAGAGCACTGCAGCGGCAGTATCAAATGAGCAGGGCACTACAGTGGCAGTATCGAATTAAGCAGAGCACTGCAGCGGCAGTATCAAATGAGCAGGGCACTACAGTGGCAGTATCGAATTAAGCAGAGCACTGCAGCGGCAGTATCAAATGAGCAGGGCACTACAGTGGCAGTATCGAATTAAGCAGAGCACTGCAGCGGCAGTATCAAATGAGCAGGGCACTACAGTGGCAGTATCGAATTAAGCAGAGCACTGCAGCGGCAGTATCAAATGAGCAGGGCACTACAGTGGCAGTATCGAATTAAGCAGAGCACTGCAGCGGCAGTATCAAATGAGCAGGGCACTACAGTGGCAGTATCGAATTAAGCAGAGCACTGCAGCGGCAGTATCAAATGAGCAGGGCACTACAGTGGCAGTATCGAATTAAGCAGAGCACTGCAGCGGCAGTATCAAATGAGCAGGGCACTACAGTGGCAGTATCGAATTAAGCAGAGCACTGCAGCGGCAGTATCAAATGAGCAGGGCACTACAGTGGCAGTATCGAATTAAGCAGAGCACTGCAGCGGCAGTATCAAATGAGCAGGGCACTACAGTGGCAGTATCGAATTAAGCAGAGCACTGCAGCGGCAGTATCAAATGAGCAGGGCACTACAGTGGCAGTATCGAATTAAGCAGAGCACTGCAGCGGCAGTATCAAATGAGCAGGGCACTACAGTGGCAGTATCGAATTAAGCAGAGCACTGCAGCGGCAGTATCAAATGAGCAGGGCACTACAGTGGCAGTATCGAATTAAGCAGAGCACTGCAGCGGCAGTATCAAATGAGCAGGGCACTACAGTGGCAGTATCGAATTAAGCAGAGCACTGCAGCGGCAGTATCAAATGAGCAGGGCACTACAGTGGCAGTATCGAATTAAGCAGAGCACTGCAGCGGCAGTATCAAATGAGCAGGGCACTACAGTGGCAGTATCGAATTAAGCAGAGCACTGCAGCGGCAGTATCAAATGAGCAGGGCACTACAGTGGCAGTATCGAATTAAGCAGAGCACTGCAGCGGCAGTATCAAATGAGCAGGGCACTACAGTGGCAGTATCGAATTAAGCAGAGCACTGCAGCGGCAGTATCAAATGAGCAGGGCACTACAGTGGCAGTATCGAATTAAGCAGAGCACTGCAGCGGCAGTATCAAATGAGCAGGGCACTACAGTGGCAGTATCGAATTAAGCAGAGCACTGCAGCGGCAGTATCAAATGAGCAGGGCACTACAGTGGCAGTATCGAATTAAGCAGAGCACTGCAGCGGCAGTATCAAATGAGCAGGGCACTACAGTGGCAGTATCGAATTAAGCAGAGCACTGCAGCGGCAGTATCAAATGAGCAGGGCACTACAGTGGCAGTATCGAATTAAGCAGAGCACTGCAGCGGCAGTATCAAATGAGCAGGGCACTACAGTGGCAGTATCGAATTAAGCAGAGCACTGCAGCGGCAGTATCAAATGAGCAGGGCACTACAGTGGCAGTATCGAATTAAGCAGAGCACTGCAGCGGCAGTATCAAATGAGCAGGGCACTACAGTGGCAGTATCGAATTAAGCAGAGCACTGCAGCGGCAGTATCAAATGAGCAGGGCACTACAGTGGCAGTATCGAATTAAGCAGAGCACTGCAGCGGCAGTATCAAATGAGCAGGGCACTACAGTGGCAGTATCGAATTAAGCAGAGCACTGCAGCGGCAGTATCAAATGAGCAGGGCACTACAGTGGCAGTATCGAATTAAGCAGAGCACTGCAGCGGCAGTATCAAATGAGCAGGGCACTACAGTGGCAGTATCGAATTAAGCAGAGCACTGCAGCGGCAGTATCAAATGAGCAGGGCACTACAGTGGCAGTATCGAATTAAGCAGAGCACTGCAGCGGCAGTATCAAATGAGCAGGGCACTACAGTGGCAGTATCGAATTAAGCAGAGCACTGCAGCGGCAGTATCAAATGAGCAGGGCACTACAGTGGCAGTATCGAATTAAGCAGAGCACTGCAGCGGCAGTATCAAATGAGCAGGGCACTACAGTGGCAGTATCGAATTAAGCAGAGCACTGCAGCGGCAGTATCAAATGAGCAGGGCACTACAGTGGCAGTATCGAATTAAGCAGAGCACTGCAGCGGCAGTATCAAATGAGCAGGGCACTACAGTGGCAGTATCGAATTAAGCAGAGCACTGCAGCGGCAGTATCAAATGAGCAGGGCACTACAGTGGCAGTATCGAATTAAGCAGAGCACTGCAGCGGCAGTATCAAATGAGCAGGGCACTACAGTGGCAGTATCGAATTAAGCAGAGCACTGCAGCGGCAGTATCAAATGAGCAGGGCACTACAGTGGCAGTATCGAATTAAGCAGAGCACTGCAGCGGCAGTATCAAATGAGCAGGGCACTACAGTGGCAGTATCGAATTAAGCAGAGCACTGCAGCGGCAGTATCAAATGAGCAGGGCACTACAGTGGCAGTATCGAATTAAGCAGAGCACTGCAGCGGCAGTATCAAATGAGCAGGGCACTACAGTGGCAGTATCGAATTAAGCAGAGCACTGCAGCGGCAGTATCAAATGAGCAGGGCACTACAGTGGCAGTATCGAATTAAGCAGAGCACTGCAGCGGCAGTATCAAATGAGCAGGGCACTACAGTGGCAGTATCGAATTAAGCAGAGCACTGCAGCGGCAGTATCAAATGAGCAGGGCACTACAGTGGCAGTATCGAATTAAGCAGAGCACTGCAGCGGCAGTATCAAATGAGCAGGGCACTACAGTGGCAGTATCGAATTAAGCAGAGCACTGCAGCGGCAGTATCAAATGAGCAGGGCACTACAGTGGCAGTATCGAATTAAGCAGAGCACTGCAGCGGCAGTATCAAATGAGCAGGGCACTACAGTGGCAGTATCGAATTAAGCAGAGCACTGCAGCGGCAGTATCAAATGAGCAGGGCACTACAGTGGCAGTATCGAATTAAGCAGAGCACTGCAGCGGCAGTATCAAATGAGCAGGGCACTACAGTGGCAGTATCGAATTAAGCAGAGCACTGCAGCGGCAGTATCAAATGAGCAGGGCACTACAGTGGCAGTATCGAATTAAGCAGAGCACTGCAGCGGCAGTATCAAATGAGCAGGGCACTACAGTGGCAGTATCGAATTAAGCAGAGCACTGCAGCGGCAGTATCAAATGAGCAGGGCACTACAGTGGCAGTATCGAATTAAGCAGAGCACTGCAGCGGCAGTATCAAATGAGCAGGGCACTACAGTGGCAGTATCGAATTAAGCAGAGCACTGCAGCGGCAGTATCAAATGAGCAGGGCACTACAGTGGCAGTATCGAATTAAGCAGAGCACTGCAGCGGCAGTATCAAATGAGCAGGGCACTACAGTGGCAGTATCGAATTAAGCAGAGCACTGCAGCGGCAGTATCAAATGAGCAGGGCACTACAGTGGCAGTATCGAATTAAGCAGAGCACTGCAGCGGCAGTATCAAATGAGCAGGGCACTACAGTGGCAGTATCGAATTAAGCAGAGCACTGCAGCGGCAGTATCAAATGAGCAGGGCACTACAGTGGCAGTATCGAATTAAGCAGAGCACTGCAGCGGCAGTATCAAATGAGCAGGGCACTACAGTGGCAGTATCGAATTAAGCAGAGCACTGCAGCGGCAGTATCAAATGAGCAGGGCACTACAGTGGCAGTATCGAATTAAGCAGAGCACTGCAGCGGCAGTATCAAATGAGCAGGGCACTACAGTGGCAGTATCGAATTAAGCAGAGCACTGCAGCGGCAGTATCAAATGAGCAGGGCACTACAGTGGCAGTATCGAATTAAGCAGAGCACTGCAGCGGCAGTATCAAATGAGCAGGGCACTACAGTGGCAGTATCGAATTAAGCAGAGCACTGCAGCGGCAGTATCAAATGAGCAGGGCACTACAGTGGCAGTATCGAATTAAGCAGAGCACTGCAGCGGCAGTATCAAATGAGCAGGGCACTACAGTGGCAGTATCGAATTAAGCAGAGCACTGCAGCGGCAGTATCAAATGAGCAGGGCACTACAGTGGCAGTATCGAATTAAGCAGAGCACTGCAGCGGCAGTATCAAATGAGCAGGGCACTACAGTGGCAGTATCGAATTAAGCAGAGCACTGCAGCGGCAGTATCAAATGAGCAGGGCACTACAGTGGCAGTATCGAATTAAGCAGAGCACTGCAGCGGCAGTATCAAATGAGCAGGGCACTACAGTGGCAGTATCGAATTAAGCAGAGCACTGCAGCGGCAGTATCAAATGAGCAGGGCACTACAGTGGCAGTATCGAATTAAGCAGAGCACTGCAGCGGCAGTATCAAATGAGCAGGGCACTACAGTGGCAGTATCGAATTAAGCAGAGCACTGCAGCGGCAGTATCAAATGAGCAGGGCACTACAGTGGCAGTATCGAATTAAGCAGAGCACTGCAGCGGCAGTATCAAATGAGCAGGGCACTACAGTGGCAGTATCGAATTAAGCAGAGCACTGCAGCGGCAGTATCAAATGAGCAGGGCACTACAGTGGCAGTATCGAATTAAGCAGAGCACTGCAGCGGCAGTATCAAATGAGCAGGGCACTACAGTGGCAGTATCGAATTAAGCAGAGCACTGCAGTGGCAGTATCGATGAGTGGGGCACTGCGGCGGCGACATCAAATGAGCGTGGCACTGCGGCAGCAGTATCAAATGAAGCGGGGCACTGCAGCGGCAGTATCAAATGAATGGAGGCACTGCGGCGGCAGTATCAAATGAGCTGGGCACTGCAGCGGCAGTATCAAATTTCATTGAACTCAGAGTTAGATGGGCTTTCTTTGTGTGAAAATTATTGGTCCTGATATAGCTCTTGAAGGCGTCCGATGACCATCGACCGAGAGCTTGGATCTGCTGCTGTGAGAGGCCTTTTTGAGCTGCTGTACGGGTATGCCTGATTGGACGAGGGTGAGCTTTAGATGTTTTTGAAACCAAAAACATGTGACGGGGTGGTTACAGTCATCGACAAAAATTGGGTCAAGAGGCGATGTAGACTGTGAGCTTCTGAATTGTAGATAAGAAAAAAGGGCCTGATACGCTTGGATTGGTGACGGGATGTTAACAATGTCGACTTGGTGACCTCTTTCTCCTGATCTGATTTACTTTGATTGATGAAATAGGAGATAGTTTTGCTGTACAGCACGGAAAGGTTGGAAACGGTTGGATGGAGCTTGGGGTCGAATAGAAGTTGTTGTGAATTCCAAGCATCTCAGGAAACCAAAAAAAAAAGCCACTATGAACATTGCGTCGAGTGTACGAGCGGTATGATGTGAGTGGTACCCTGTGCGGAGAATGTGGATACATTTAGAAAGAATGTCTAAAGTTGTCGGTTGTCTAACATTCGGGCTTGGAGGATGAGAGCACTGAATCCCTTTGATCAAATTAGATGGTTGAGAATTGTTTATTTCAGGAGAGGGGGTGCCGTAGATTAATTTGTGAAAAAAAAAAAAAATAATTGGATGCCGCTTAGATAACCTTTGATGGACCGGGCTTGGAGGTTCTTACGGTTTTAAGGTAGGAAACGAAAGATGTGATCGAGAGGAGGGAGAAATCAGGAAATGGCAGGTTGTACGAGAGGTGGAAAGCTTTAAAGCGTCTCCAAGCAGTTAGATAAGATTGGATGGTTCTGGATGAAACTGCTTGGAGGATCGAACCGAGTGACGCATTGAGGAGAGGTTTTAAGGGATGTGTTATGGGAATACGAGTTGCGAATAGTGAGGGACTGGGGTTAGCGATGGGTCCACCTCCGGATCCAGCGCTCTGAATTTCTGCGAGAATCTGAGACTTGATGGTATTAGGCACAGGGGGTGGTTCCTGAGCTGCAGCATTCGGTGGGGTAGGTAGTGGGACTGCTGTGAAGGAAGTGTACTGAGGTTTAGATTGGAGAGAAGGGTTAGAAGAAAGATAAGGAGGGGCTGTAACCTTTTGCGGAGGCAGCCTCACGCACGGATTAGCCTCTGGTGCTTAGTGAAGCACGTAGAAAGAGGTAGAAGGAAATTAGGGAGGAGGCCAGTAAGCTTGCGTTGCTGGCTGATGATGCCCTGCTTAGATGTCTGCAGCAGGGGCTGCTGGACATTGATAGGAAAAAGGAGTAGCGGAAGGGTAAGAGTAAGGTGGCTGAGCTTGAATGGCTAGCGGAGGCAGCCTCACGCTAACGTCTGCTGCCGGAGGTAGAAGGAAGGGAGTGGGAAGGATAAGAGTTTGGGAAGCCACGCCAGCGGGCGACGTTGCGTGCGGCACTCTAGCTGAAGGCGCCACAGTGATTGGTTGAGAAGAAGAGTGAGGCAATGCAGTGTGGGGAGCAGCCGAGTCTGGGGCGCGGCCCAGCCTTGCTGATGGCCTGCTGCGTCTTGAAGCTCGAGGGGAGCCGGAACTTGATCTGGAAGACAATGTAATTTTGAATGAAATAGGGAGCTATGAGGAAGAGGAGCATGGGCTGCAATTGTCAGCAGAGGCAGTCTGATGTTTAAATCGGCCTCTGGGCTAGTGTCTGCTATGGGAGCTGGAGGCCACTGAAAAGAAAAAAGGGGTCATTAGAAACAGGTGGAAAAGCCTGAGATGTGTGGGCTTGAGTTGCAAGCGGAGGCAGCCTCACGCTTCCTTCAGCTGCTGTAGGCCATGGGGAGGGAGTGGGGTTTGTGACATCCTGAAGAGCCTGTGCAGCCTGCACAGCTAGCAGAGGCAGCCTCAAGCTAGCATCTGCTATGGGAGCTGGAGGCCACTGAAAAGGAAAAGGATTAGAAGTAACAGGAGGAAAAGACTGAGATGTGAGGGCATGTGCTGCAAGCGTAAGCAGCTTTGCGCTTGTTTCAGCTGCTCTAGCTGTAGGCCATGGGGGCTTGTGATATTCGGGGGAAAATGCTGAAGAGCCTGTGCAGCCTGCACAGCTTGCAGAGGTAGCCTCACGCTAGCGTGTGCTACGGGAGCTGGAGACCACTGAAAAGAAAGAGAGGTTAGAAGTAGCAGGAGAAATATGATGACTTTGACAACATTTAAAAAGTGATAAAATGACGAAAAGACATGCTTTTCCTCTTAACCACACAAAAAGTAGTAAGTATTGAAACAGCTAGCCAGCCAAGGAGCACATCAGCTGGTAGAGACTTGGAGGGAAGTGCCTAGCATTATGCACAACGCATGCAAATTAGGTTGCTAGTTGCACTTGTTCAATAATAATAATAATAATAATAATAATAGTTTCTTTATGATACACCTTTGTTGTTAGTTTGCACCTATAATTGATAATTTAGGTACACTGTTGAACTTATTTTCTCGAAAATCTATATTTTTCCATCTTATCTGTCTATCTGAGTACAATGTGTAATTTAAAATACAGGTAAAAATGCTACTGAAAATTAATACAGAAAATTTGAGTAATGTCATTGTGTGTTCTACACAGTTTTGCATCATGGTTACAAAAATGACATCAACATCCATAATGTCATCAAGTCGTTTAACAGCTTTTAGCAACAAACGACCTACCTTTAGCGACTTTACCTAAAAATGTAATTTGCAACACGGCCTGCGGCGTTAGCGGAGGCAGCCTCGCGCTAGCGACTGCTACGAGAGCTGGAGGCCCGGCTACATGCATACCGGAAGAGCCGCGGTGAAAAGTTGAGCTGAAGCGGGAAGCGAATGAGGTTTTGCTGCGGTGAGAACTGGGGCGTGGCCCAGGCTTGTTTGAGGCCTGCCGCTGTGACACAAAGCTCGAGGAGAGCCGGGTCTTGTGCAGGACGATGGTGGTGTCGAGCGAGGCAAGTTCGGGGCTTTGCTCAATCTATTGGCCGCCTTGGCTAATTTGCAGGGTGAAGAATGGCTAATTTGCAGGGTGAAGAATAGATCGTACAGATCCGCTTTGTTTACCCTCCGCGAGAATGGTTCGTCGGAATAAATCAGCGTTTGCTTCAGGCTTAAATATTATCCACTTTCCGATCGGAGGATATATTGGCATGGCCGAATGATAGGAGGATGTCGGGGAAGAAGTTGGAAGTCTCGCCGGTGGAGGCGAGGTAAAGCCTCGGCGTTGGGGAGAGTGTGTGGCTGGTCGAGCAGAGCGGAGGCCGCGATGAAGCCTGGTGCTCGGCGGCGGTGACTGGCGAAAAAGGAGTGAGCCTTGGGCCGGCAGATTGCGACGGAGGATACGAAAGATCCCCAGTACAGGTATCGTCGTTGTACAGAAAAAGTTGAGTCTGTGATATAATGGCCAAAGGAGCAAAACCAAATGCTGGAAAACTGTCGTGGAACAGAGGTAAGTTGGCTATATATATATATATATACAGTGGGTACGGAAAGTATTCAGAC
>NW_015536503.1:1403548-1404508 GCF_001515605.1 Sinocyclocheilus anshuiensis | reverse complement strand
GTGTGTGTGTATATACACGTGTATACATGTCTGTGTATATATACACGTGTATACTTGTCTGTGTATATATACACGTGTGTGTACGTGTATACGTGTATACACGTGTGTGTACGTGTATACGTGTATACACGTGAGTGTACGTGTATACGTGTGTGTACGTGTGTATATACACGTGTATACGTGTGTGTACGTGTGTATATACACGTGTATACGTGTGTGTACGTGTGTATATACACGTGTATACGTGTGTGTACGTGTGTATATACACGTGTATACGTGTGTGTACGTGTGTATATACACGTGTATACGTGTGTGTACGTGTGTATATACACGTGTATACGTGTGTGTACGTGTGTATATACACGTGTATACGTGTGTGTACGTGTGTATATACACGTGTATACGTGTGTGTACGTGTGTATATACACGTGTATACGTGTGTGTACGTGTGTATATACACGTGTATACGTGTGTGTACGTGTGTATATACACGTGTATACGTGTGTGTACGTGTGTATATACACGTGTATGTGTGTGTATATATGTGTGTGTGTGTGTGTGTATGTGTGTGTGTGTGTGTGTGTATATATACGTGTGTGTGTGTGTATATACGTGTATGTGTGTGTGTGTATATACACGTGTGTATACGTGTGTGTGTATACGTGTGTATACGTGTGTATACGTATACGTGTATATGTATACACGTGTGTACTTATACGTGTATATGTATACACGTGTGTGTGTGTGTATACACGTGTGTGTGTATACACGTGTGTGTGTGTATACACGTCTATGTATACGTGTGTATGTATACACGTGTATACGTGTGTATACGTATACGTGTATATACATACACGTGTATACGTATACGTGTATATGTATACGTGTATATGTATACGTGTGTATATGTATACGTGTGTATATATATGTATATACATACGTGTATACGTGTGTGTGATT
>NW_015536503.1:1392714-1403076 GCF_001515605.1 Sinocyclocheilus anshuiensis | reverse complement strand
GTGGTTGTGGGTGTGTGTGTGTGTGTGTGTGTGTGTGTGTGTGTGTGTGTGTGTGTGTGTATACACGTGTGTGTGTGTGTGTGTGTGTGTATACACGTGTGTGTGTGTATATACGTGTGTATGTATACGTGTGTATGTATACGTGTGTATGTATACGTGTGTATGTATACACGTGTATACGTGTGTATACGTATACGTGTATATATATATACGTGTATACGTATACGTGTATATGTATACGTGTATATGTATACGTGTGTATATGTATACGTGTGTATATATATGTATATACATACGTGTATACGTGTGTGTGTATACGTGTGTGTGTGTACGTGTGTGTGTGTGTACGTGTGTGTGTATACGTGTGTGTGTGTACGTGTATATGTGTGTGTGTGTACGTGTATACGTGTGTGTGTGTACGTGTATACGTGTGTATGTATACGTGTATACGTGTATACATATACGTGTATACGTGTATACATATACGTGTAATATAACAAAGAGTGAAAAATTGAAGGGGGTCTGAATACTTTCCGTACCCACTGTATATATATGTATGTATGTATATATGTGTATGTATATGTGTATGTGTGTATATATACGTGTATATGTATGTATTTGTTTTGATTTTCATTTTGACTGATTGACTGTTTTTTTTTATTTCCCGCTTTTTTTCGTTTATTTATTTTATTACTAACTAACTACCTAACATGGTAGTTATCTGTTATTATAACAGTTAATGAGCACATCTTATCCTGTTTTAAAGAATGTCACTGGTATGTCAGATTTAGTGTGTTAGTGATGGACACTGTACATATTACATTAAGCTTTTTTTTTTATTGTTTTCAATTCTTTTAGCACCAACTTCTCTACAACTCCCCCCACACACAAACACATACATATTTGCAAGATAGCTCTTTAAATAGCTTGTGAGGGGGATGTGAGGAGGTTTTTTTTTTGTCACTTTTGATTGTCAAAGCGGCTCTTATTTACTGAAAACAGATCAGAGGCCTAATTTCTAAAACTGCAACTACAGCACAACCTCAAGCAAAGAGTCAACACACATCGAACCTACAGCACAGATTGCCTTAAATACTGTAGTCATACATTAAACCCAGTTTTAGCATGTCCATGTCCACACCCTGACGTCCCTGGAAATGCACCAATGTTTGATTATGAATGACTTTTTATCCTTGATTAATAAATAATCAGACTGCATAGGTTCATATTTGCTATAGCAGTCTTTCTTATCTGCTGTATTTAATGTCGTCATTTACTTTTTTGTGATACTTCGAGTTTAGCGATTCTGGAAGGAGGATATTTTCCTTTCTGTAATAATAAGGTATCATTTTACTATCAACTCAGATGATTTTCCATCTCTAAACCATGTAGAAAAAGTCCTCCGATGTACCAGGAAATAAAATATGGTCTGTGTTTTAATGAAGTAGTGTTTTTATAGCAAGTTGTAAAACTGGTATTAGTTGTTTGTAAGTGTGTGTATCTTGTGCATGTGTAACGTGGACACAGGAGCTGTGTCATCTATTTGCCATTCGTAGCCTGAGACGTGCCTGAGATCAGTGTGGACAGAGCAGACTGTAGCTGCGTGCACTGATATGACACTTTTGTTTGTTTTTTTGGGTGGTGTGCTAATCAGTGTGACATTTTTGTGTTTTTAGATTTGAGATGGATCCTAATTATCTGGCTACATGCATGATATTAAAGTCCATAATTTTTAAAAAGGAATTTTCATAATATTATTATATATTGTTTCTATTATATAAAAACAGTTAATTTCATTTTTATTTTATTTTATTTTGGACGAGACAAATCAATCTCTGGGCTGATTTTAATCAATTTTAATGGCCAGAGGATGCTCTTTCATATCTCTAGACAATTATTTCAGTATGATACTACTACTAGTTTGCTGTCGTCTTATTGTATTTTGAGTATTACTTCATATTTTATTTTATTTTATAATAATAATAATAATAACAATAATAATGAAATATCTAATTTATAAATTTTACTTTACAAACATGAAAATTGCCCTTTCATAGCTCTGGACTTTATTTGGTTTAGTTAGTTAGTTGAAAAATCAGTCCTCTCTTGCCTGGAAATTTTTAAAAGTCAGAGGTTCTCTCATAGCTCTGGAGAAATAATTGAACTATACTTATAACTTACATTAAAATATATAAAATTGGAAGATCATATACATATTTTCCTTCCTTTACACGCAAATTAGCATTGACAGAACAATTACTGTAGAACTCTCTTTATGAACTCAGTGTCAGGAGAGAGAGTTTTCAGTGTGTTCAGGCATATGTTAAAACAAACACAGACCTGATACCGGATGTGACTCACAGGGTGGTGAAACTGTGCTTCAGCTGCGACGAAAACCTGGAAGACGTCCATATGAGCTCTTGAACGTGTACACACACACACACACACACACACACACACTCAGACTCACAAAGAAACAGTACTTGGCAAAACCACAAGGACATGACACACGCACACCGGGCAGGCTGGAAAAGGCTGTATACATTCTGATATGATATTGGGGTGCGTGATTGCAGCGGAGATTAAAATAACACCCACAGCATATGTACGAAGCAGCTGAAATGGTTCAAGCCTAAACCCGTAACATTCCTCCCACAGCCAGACTGTTCCATGACTTCAGAGAGCTGGATCAGCCTTGCTCTGCTACACCTCATTTAAGGCAAAACCGCTTAAGTACAGCTCAGAATGCTGCTGATGTTCCTCAAATCCTCTGCCTCCCTGTGGGCTTCTCACAAAAGTATATTTTCATATTTGCATTTGAATGCACTTACAGACACTCAGGTCTGGTGTTGGTGGTAGATTTTAGTTAAAAAAAATCTGTTGACTCTGAGGAGAGTGTTGATCTTGTCAGTGAAAATGTTTGTTAACATTTTAATTTAATCAGTAAAGACGGGATGAAAATGTGCATCATGATGATAATTATATGATTTTAATTAAAACACTGTTGACAAAAATGAGTAGAACAAATAAAAAACTATTTAGTAATGCTATAAATATATAAAATGTATAAATATATGTATGTACATTATTTTGTACATTAACAATTTTAATAACATTAATATTAAATGTATTCGCATAATATATTATAAATGTTATAAATATACATAATAGTGTTATATATATAACTTTTTAATATGTATATAAATGCAGCCTTGATGAGCATAAGAGACTTATTTAAAAAACATTAGCTTTACTGATCCCAAACGTGTGTGTGTGTATAAATATGAAATTTTACATATTTTTGTTGTATTATTTTTGTTGAAATTGGACGCCAATTTAGTCAAATTTAGTAATGTTTTTAGTAACATGGTAACATTTTAGTATTAATATGGTATGGCTAAATACAACATTTAAAGGATTTCTTTGTCAAAAGACATAAACTATGACTAAAAGACAAGCAAACAGTAAAAATGAACAGTGGTTGAGGACGCTAAGCCCAGCATGTATGTCTCAGCAAAGTTACACAATATTTTATTCCTGAGTATCTGATGGAGCTGGGGGCTTATGAGGATATTCTGGAATGGGCTCCTCTTCTCTTTCACCTCTAAAAATAAAGTCCTACCAGCCTCGCAACTATGGGAGATATGGACAGATACGGAGTGTGGGGAGCACAGATTAGCACCCCTATTAATAGAGCCAAGGCCTGGAAGGTTGCTCAGGCTCAGTTTGGAGGTGATCAAGGGCCAATACACATTAATGTGACTTTAGAAAATGCCATATTTGTTCCTGAATGTCGCTTCCTGTTCAGTAGTGTTTCAAAAACGTGTTTTCAGAGCTTCTGGAAATGAATGGGAAGTGTGTGAAGGTCTTTGAGCCGAAAAAGGGGTTGAGTTTCCAGAGGAATGTCCTGCGTGTGGAAGCCATGGCCAAACCACGCAGTTGGGGGTTTTCACTTCCAACCGTTAGAAAGAGCATTCCCATACTTCCTGGATTAGAGGGAGATGAGTCATGGAGGGGTTTGGAGGTTTTATTTGGACCCATAGTTATACACCTGAAGGACATTTTCCCTTTTTTCCATCAGCAGTTTATTCAAAAGCCATGCTGAAAGTCTTCACAGTCCCTTCGCAGGTTTATGGGCATTCATTTTTATGACTTTGCATACTGTGACGTACTGGTAGAACTCATTAAACTTTTGAGTTCGCATCCCCCCCCCCCAGTTTTAACAAACCATTTTTTTTACCTAAGACACTTAAGTGAGGTGACATGTGGCCAAGTATGGTGACCCATACTCGGAATTAGTGCTCTGCATTTTTCACATCCAAAGTGCACACACACAGCAGTGAACACACACACACCATGAACACACACCCGGAGCAGTGGGCAGCCATTTTTGCTGCGGTGCCCGGGGAGCAGTTGGGGGTTCAGTGCCTTGGTCAAGGGCACCTAAGTCGTGGTATTGAAGGTGGGAGAGAGCGCTGTACATTCACTCCCCCCACCTACAAACCTTTGGGTTACGAGTCCGACTCTCTAACCATCAGGCCACGACTTCCCATACAATGTTCTCTTAATGTCACTATCAGTGTGGATTGAAATCAACAGGACTATGAATCAGAGACACAGCCCAAACATTACAGACATTCTCAGTCCAATGAAAATTATACACGGTAATGTGTAATGTGTGTAAAATGTGTCTGTGTGATGGGTGTGGAATACTGGAATAAATTTGGTTAATTTCAAATGTCATTCAGTTATATTATTATTTATATAAAATCTGCTATATTACACTGCTGTTTAAAAGTTTAGGATCGGTAAGATTTTTGTTTCAGTAGTGTTGTTTTTTTGTTGTTTCTGTTATGCTCATGAAGGCTGCATTTATTTGATCAAAAACACAGAAAAAACAGTAATAATGAGCAATATCATTACAATTTAAAATTAATTTTCTGTTTTAATATACATTAAAATATAATTTATTTCTGTGGTGGCAAAGCTGAATTTTTGTAAAAAAAATTTGGTAGCCTGCGATACTTTTTCAGGATTCTTTGATGAATAAAAAGTTAAAGAACAGCATTTATTCAAAATAGAAATCTTTTCTAACAATATAAGTCTTTACTATCACTTTTTGTCGCGTATTTTTGATTAAATAAATGCAGAGTTGATGAGCATAAGAAACGTCTTTAAAAAAGCATTAAAAATCTTGCTGGCATAATTAATTAAATGTTATTATTAAAAAAATATATATTATTAGAAGTTACAAGTTGGCCTGAGTTAACACTCTGAGACTCTCTGAGGACTAAGTATAGTGCTGTTCTGGTTTCACCGTCAACATTTAGAGTCAGTGCCCCCACCACCAAAATCCTACCGAAAAGAAACATGGAAAGTTGATCTCAGTCCTGCAAAAAACATGAAATCCTCTCAACCCTTTGAGTCCCTGGACTTGTGGGTGGAGAGGGGACCGACATAGTGATGTTCTGATTCATCGTCGCCACTAAAATTTGGATTATTTTCAGTCACGTTGGATTTTTCCAGTGCCGGTGAATGGCGGCTAGGCCCGTTTTGCTCTGCCTGGCTGCTGTGTTTACCTGAGGCTTCGATTCAGTCAACTCGACTCTGAAACACCCCTGGAGAATTATTGATTATTAACCGTGAAATAAGGTTTCATGGACTTAGTTTAACATATTGTGATTCAAATATAGCCTATGGAAGTTATGGAAGCCTGTATCTGCCATGGAATAAAAGTATTTTATCAACTTTTTTTCTCACAATTCAGGCTTTGTTTTTTCGCAGTTCTGAACACCGAATTGCATGACAGAAGCTCAGAAATTTTTTTTCTCACAATTTTGAGTTTACATCTCAGAATTCTGAATTTACACCCCCCTCCACAGAATTCTGCTTACATCTTGCAATTTGGACTTTTTTTTTCTAAATTCAGAGTTTACATCTCGCAATTCATGTTTTTTAATAAAATAAAAAAGGTAATTGCGACTTTTTATCTCAGTTATGACTTTTTTTTTTCATGATTGCAAGTTTATATCTCACAATTCTGACTTTTTTCTTAGAATTTACAGTTTTTCACAACTCTGAGGTTATATTTTGCAAGTCAGAATTGTGAGAAAGTCAGGCTTCCATATTTTGTTGGTTCATTTCAGCCAGTCTAAATAGTAGCCTAATGCTACTTTTTTAGTTTTAAATTAAAAAAATGTTCAAAAAGTTCAAAATGTGCCTTCTAAATACTGCCAACTAAACAGTTACTTTTTTCAGTGACATATTTTTTGACATTGGCATCAAAGAGATTTGCAGAGCTGACCAGGCCTGAGACCTAACGATCTCGGAGTAGTTATTTGCTTAATACTGACATTAGCTATTGGACCAACCAAGATGTCAGGGTAATTGAATAAGTGTGCATGGCAGGTCAGGTTAAGCCTTGAGTCAGCACATGGTAGTTCAGAGGTAATTTGCCTTTGGCCACAACAGAAAAAGCAACAGAATTAGGTCAGAGTGTTCCTTGTAGTGCTTTTGAAACACCTTTCAGCGGTTTATTCCCACTGGTAAATACATAACCACATACAAACATCCTTAACCCGCTGTTCTGCTAATGCCAAGATTTCTCTCAGGGAAGAAAAACAAACCGTAGAAATGTACGGGTCCACAACCCTATTAAAAGAGTCCACCACCATTTTCTTTTTGCTCTTTTTGAAGCTAATACAAATGGTTTTGACAACTACTACTTTTGTTGTTGTTGTTGTTATTTTCTATATTTGCCAGCAGTGTTCAAAAGCCAGAGTCATTTTATGCAAATATCGTGCAAAAAAAAAAGTAAAAAATCATCATACAGTTTACATACACACAAAAGCTTTGTTTAGACAGTAAAAACTATCAAAGCTTGTTTTTGCCTTGAGTAAAAAACAACAACAACTAATAATAATTCCGACTCTAACTGTAAGACTTGTTATCCCACAGTGGGCCTTTGTCTTTTTTTTTAAATCGTATCTAACAAACTTCCTTAAAAAAACACCTTCTGTTTGGTCAGAAACGTGTGGTTGTGTGGGATGTACGTGTGTGAGTTTATAAAGCCACTGTAGTACACTAAATATCGGGTCTTCCCCTTGGCGAGAGTGGGAAATTCCAAATATCACTGCAGAGGATACTACGGAATGCAGAAGTAGCCTACATCTCTTAAATGACAGCGCGAGCCCTTATTATACGTCTGTATATCAATGTTGTGCATGAGACTGAAGTTTTCTGTAATGTTGTGGTTCAGAGGGAGGGTTAAAAGCCTTCATCCAGCCCCTTTTTCAGATGCTCTGTTTATTTCTAGAGTTGTGACGCAATGGGCCCACTCCTCCGCGCATACGTCACCTCGTCTCAGCGTCGTGATTGGCTCGTTGTTGTTGCTGCTGCTGCTGCTGGTAGAGGAGGGGGCATTACATAAGCGTTGCTCCCTTTCTTTACGGTCTACTCTGCTGGAGGACAGTGACGGAGGAGGGTGGAGTCCACCTCTATGTGTCTTTTCGGACAAAACAACCCATGTCACAGCACTGAACCGTCCTGGAACACGTAGTACTCTCCGAAATTTTCCTGCCTCGACAAATAAATGCTCAGCATAGGCATCAGAGAAATAAAACACGCGAAAAACAAGGACCATTTTGCAAACGGAAACAAAAGCGCATTGGCCATACAGCGCACGGAGCCTCTCAATGCATACCCTCTGTGCCCGAGGAACGATGAAACCAGAGATAAACGCCGCCGTCGGGTTTCTGTCGAGATTCCTGCGGATTAAAGGACATGTGAACGACAGACAGCTCCAGACGTTTAGCCAGACTCTACAGGACATCCTGGCAGGTAAGTATCTGTATTTACAGAAGAATATCAACTTCGTTATATCCACTTTCTATTTATGTGTCTCGTTTGTTTGTGAAAAATGTGGGAAAACATTGATCTCTTTGTTTATAAGCTAATTTATGTGCTTGGCCACATAGGCGGAAGCGCGCGGATGCTTTGCGCACGAACATAAACAGTTGAAACCTTCAAACAGCGACCGTAAAAGAAGACAGAAAAAAGACCAAAAGATATAGATATTTATAGATGTGATCGTTTACATGATCTCGTAATTAAAAGCTCAGTTTACTGACGGGTTGTTTATGTAGTTCATAATATAGATACATTTCATGTGGCAAGCCGATTTTACATGAATTCCTTAAAACTAGAATGTTTTTCATTAAAATTACGTATATCATTACGTAGTGAATGTTATCTAACTAGTAGGTATTCTAAGAGTGACTGCCATTCATTAACAATTATTCCAGTAGTGATCTCTCCATTTATTAAAGGGGTCATATGATGCGATTTCAAGTTTTCCTTTCTCTTTGGAGTGTTACAAGCTGTTCGTGAATGGATAAGATCCCTAAAGTTGCAAAGACTAAAGTCTCAAACCCAAAGAGGTATTCTTTATAAAAGTTAAGACTCGTCCACGGCCTCCTAAAATGCCTCGTTTAAACACGCCCCCACATGTCTACGTCACGATGTGGGAAGATTTGCATAACGCCGCCCAAATGTTCACGCAAAGTAAGAAGGCGTAACTTTATTGTTGCTGCCACCGCCGCCGCCATGTTGTAAAGATGCTGTGTGTTTCGTTGCGAAAGCGAAAATACTTTGTTTGGCCTTCCAAAAGAGGACACGACTAGAAATCAGTGGTTAATTTGTATTTACAACACTGTTCCAGAACAGTTCAACCCAAATATTCAGATGTGTGCAGTGCATTTTATGGAGGACTGTTTCCTGATCCTCGGAGAGTAGACTACAATGCCAGCTGTTCTGACTCACAGCCTGCAAGTTCGTTTTCATATTTAAAGAATTTGCCACTGATGATTCAAACGCGAGTTTTGAGCAGTGCAGAGTAGCGCTTGTTGTTTGTCATTTCTCCGATCACAAATGCAGACATGGTTTTATGTTTACGCGGCGCGATGCAATGCAATGTGTAAAAAGACAGTATAAGTCATTATAATCCGTAATTATGTCCCCACTGGATGCAACAAATGCCTCGTTTATAATGGGTTTTTAATGTTTTTGTCTCGTCACTCCGGGACACGGCATCACAGTATGGTAAGGGGCGTAACATTTCCATCACACGCTTGAGGTATTCGGCCAATCACAACTCACTGGATAGCTGGCCAATCACAGCACACCTCGCTTTTCAGACCGATAAGCTTTGTAAAAATCGACGTGTTTCAGAAAGGCGGGGCATAGAGGAGAAACAATAATGTACAGTTTGTGGAAAATGTGTTTTTTGAACCTTAAACCGCATAAACACATTTCATTACACCAAATACACAAAATAATGTTCTTTTTAGCAACATCATATGACCCCTTTAAGTCAGTATTACTTATTCATAACATACTAGTATCTTCTCGATTGTTACTAGTCACTATCCCATTAACTATTTAGTTGTTATTAGTAACAAACTAGACATGTAATTCTGTTTTATATAGACTGTTTGTTAGTTTGTGTTTTATGTGTTCCTGGTGTCGCTAGTACCTTTTCTAGTACTATTACTACTGTTGGTTACTAGTGAAATTGAGAAAAGGTAATTAATATTAAATAGCTTGGTAGTAATTCAATTAGATACTAGTTAGTTTTATGGAATGAATGTTGAAATGGCTTGCCATATGTTGTAGGCAGTAAATTACGTAATGCACAGCAAGTCTGAATATCTAAGATATCAGATCTAGGGCTGATGTTTCATCTCTTTTGCATACGGGTAATAGTGCATGTAATGCACACTGTGCCTGTGCATCATTATAATAAACATGTAAGTATGCAGCATACTAGCAATGACCGCCACAAGTTGAATAGACAATTGAATAACGTTTCAGCTGTTTTGTTAAAATGCAATTTTCACTTAAAAAATAATTTTAATTACATCACAGGCCTTTATATTTTATGTTAGTTTTCCTAACCAAATATTTAATCATATATAAAAAAAAAGGTGCAAAGACAGAAGTGAAGTTAGTCCATTAATTATTATTCAATTGCTAGCCATAAAAATAACATGTTCTTTTAATGTTGTTGTCCTTTCCTGGTTTTGTTTCAACCACCCATAATTTTCATGTTTTTTTGAATGGACCAGCATTTTGTTAGGCCCTTTGTTCAGATTCAGAAAACAAAAACTAGAATAAAAATGTGGTTAAGCAGTTGAATAACAATCAAACATACAAGTCACCAACAAGGCAGTAATACAAGTTAATTTAGGTTATACACAAATACACATGCCTAAAGTGTTTAAAGTCAGATGAGAAACTCTAAATGGTCAGAGTGTGTGTGTGTGTGTGTGTGTGTGTGTGTATGTGCATGCATGTATGTATGTA
>NW_015536503.1:1378068-1392133 GCF_001515605.1 Sinocyclocheilus anshuiensis | reverse complement strand
TAATATATTAGTATTATAACATACATGTTTTATTTTTGTTGGGAACAGGCAGTCACTAAATGCTGTTTGTAAACAAATGGAGTTGTGGCCCCAGTCAGACAAAATGGCCGTCAGTGGTGGAAGGGAGGATGGCTGCTAGTTTCACATCGCATATTACTGTTGCAGAGCATTTGTTTAGTTTTTCTCTTTCCTTGCCTTCCCAGCGTTCTCAGCCCAACATATCTCCACACAATGGAACAAAGACTCCTCATAATCCCCATAGGGTAGAAAAAGTGGGTTAGTTCCTTCTCCACAATTAAAATGTGTGTTTTAGAGAGGATTGCCAGATTGAAAACAGTTGTTGTGTAAAATCAATCTGAAAATCTGTTTCTGCTTCCTGTTCTCATCACATCACTAAATACACGTTTGTCACGGATTTGTCCTAATTCTCAACCTCACAGCAGGCCTTGTTTCACAAATAAGACTTCATAATACAGCCACCACAAGGCTATTTGGACAACGACAAGCAACATTTTCACGTCGTTGAACATTTTTGTGGAGTACGAGCATTGTTGCGGTTTGTGCTCCGTCCAGAGTTGTGGGTGGGTTGATCTGCATTGATCATTGTGTACTTAGCTTCCAGGAGAATGGGACGTCACATCACAGACAGCACACAGGCGGCATTATCTAACCCAAGTCTACAGGTGGCCTGCGGGGGCCTGGCCTATTTCAAAGCTGCACAAAGAGGCGTGAGACCCATCTCTCTGTCTCCTGTTCTCCACCTGTCACCCAATACACAGAGCCAGAAGGGAACGAAAAAGCAATTGCGATAAGTCTTTTTCTTTTTGGAAGATGAGTCCTTTGTGCAGGGTGTAACTTGGCACATTTGAAAAGTCATGATTTGATGTTTGGAGTCACCATTATTATTAATGAATTCTCTCAAAAGATATGGACAAAAACATCACCTACTAGCAAAAAGCAAAGCTGATCCATTTGAACCATGAAATAATGAAATCAGATTGTCTAAATGGGACACTTTGTCTTTAAGAGGATGGTCCCTCCCCCTCCAGCTGCTCTGCCAGGACTTCACCCTTTTGGTCTCCTTGTGTTTGAAGACTTTGTGACTCTCGGGCCAAAAGGGGATTGTGTAATCAAATGATTCTCTCTCTCTCTCCCTCCGTCACGTAGGCCTCTGACACAGATGGTTAATGGTTGTTTGTCTGTGTTCTACCAACTATCATTTCACTGTGAAAAACATCCTTTCTAGACCCTCGCCCCCTTTCTACCGTTACATTTGCTGCAATACAAGGCCGAACTATCAGAATTTGTATTTTCTTTTTTTTTTTAAACCATGCTTAATTTTTTATGGTTATGGTATGTGTTGGCAGATAAGTAGTATTTAGTTGTTTTTCTTTTCCTTTCTAAATGTAATCATTTGTCCGTCCGTCCTTGCATTGCATCCGTGTTTCCTTTTATTGCTAGAATAACACAAACAAAATAAATTTTTGATGGATTCAAAAACGATAACCATTGTCTTAGTGTAGTTAAGGATGGCTATAATTAACAACTACATAAATTGTAATATTAGTTTATTGGACATGTCACCTATCTGCCAATATTAGTAATAATACCTGCATGGCTGATAATGGATATTTAAAAATGCATGTTCATTTCCACCTAAGTTTACATCTAGAAATCACTTAGTTAATGATAGTGTTCTTTAATTACACTAATAATTAATTATACTCAAGTTATAGTTTAATATACTTAAACATTATAAATCTCAAAATTAATATTTTATGTAGATTATAATTGACAATTTAAAACAATTGATTTAATTTTAAATGATTGAGACAAACTAACAGATTTTTTATGATGCCTATATAACATAAACATTAGTATCAACTTTTCAGCCAGTTTTAATATCTGCATCCCCAACTGAGTTAAAAAAATGATTTGCAAGTTCCATTTTTACTTTTATATTTTATATAAAATATAAAACTTGATAATAGTGTTCTTCAGTAACTCTGTTTTTAACAGATCTTAAAATGAATGTCTTTAATGTACATTACAATTAATAGTTATAATTTAAATCGGTTTTAATTTAATTGTTCAAATGGTTTTTAAGAACAACAAAACAAAAAAAAACTAACATAGAATTGTAATACTGGCCGTGACTTTTCATCCAAAATTTTAATATCTGTGCATCTGTAACTGAGTAAAAAAAAATAAAAAATTCCATTTCACGGAAAAAATCTTAAACAGCATTTCAATCAAACAAATGAGTTTATTATTATATGTAATGTCTGTTCATTTTTTTGTTTGTTGTTTTGTTGACCAATGCTTTTTATTTATTATTTCATGTATGCAAGATTACTAAAGCACCTCCATCTCTCTCTTACAGAGCAATACAAGCACCACTGGTTCCCAGACCGTCCCAACAAAGGTTCTGGGTATCGCTGCATACGCATCAACCACAAGATGGACCCTCTGGTGGGACAGGCCGGCCAGCGCATTGGCCTGAGCATCCAGCAACTCTACCTGCTGCTTCCCAGTGAGCTTACATTGTGGGTCGACCCATTCGAAGTGTCCTACCGCATCGGAGAGGACGGCTCGATCTGCGTGCTCTACGAGTCCCACCCCAGCACCAACGGAAACCCCAGCGTCACCACTGGAAATGGCAACCCCGCCTCCTCTGTCACCCAGGTATCCCCGATGGTGGACAGTCACATCAGCTGTAAGGAGGAACTACTGGTTTTGGGTCATACCAGCCCTGCTAAACCCTACATGATGACTGTGTCCAGCTAAATGGGTCACAGAAGTCATTTTTCAAACATAAAAAAAGAGAAAGGAGAAGGAGAAGAAGAAGAAGAAGAAAAAAAACAGGATGTGTCCTATCATCCAGGTGATGGAAACCTCGTAGGTTTAATTTTCACTCGTTTGGTTGTCTGTTATTGTGTTGGATCTACCAGAGGCTTGACCCTGGGGCAGCTAATGAAGACCTGAAACATCGCCCGGCCCCCCAGCTCACAGAGACTGGCCCACTCCCACGTCGGCGGTCCTGGGGGGGCTGTTTCCACCATCGTCTGCCGATGTTGACTTTGCACTTTCGCTTTCACTGTTTGTTATCACTTAAACGCAAACTCCCTCTAAAATGTTAAGGAATTATTTTCAGAATCCTGTTTTATCATTTCACCGTTCACTGTCGAACTGAAGCCCAGACCTGCTGGCAGCCATTCCGGACCAGAGTATCCGCTACAAGCCTCTTTTTTTTTTATTTTTTTAAACCTCACTTTTTTTGGACCACAAAGCGGTACTTTTGTCTCTTTTCTCGGTGTCTGGTATGCAACCAGGCCTTATTTTGAGCTTCAGGTCGACATGAACCGGTTTCAAACAGCCTCCATCCTGTACACTGCCGCGGTGGAATACCTGTGTCATACTGTTACCCGCGCTAGCCGTGGATGGCACTGTGACGCAGACGTTCTCATGCTTGTAGCTTTTTCTAGGGGCTCCCTCCTGGATGAATGTAATTTCTAACAAAAAAGAGAGAAAAAAAAAAAATCTAATGCAGACAAAACATTTGAATTATTTAAGCCCCTCGTCATACCAAAATGAAAGATGTAGCAAAGTATTTTTTTTTTTTACTTTGAGCAGATGTGGTCTTTACTTTCTGCCTGATTTAGAAAGGACGTTGAATGCACTTTGACATTTTAGACTGTGTGTGACGTTTCGATTCGACCTAGCTGCATTCCATCGCGTACCTCCTCATTCAGTTGTCACAGAGCAACGTGGTTGCAATATTTCTGAAGGTGAGAGAGACATTTCAATCCTGGATTGATCTCTCTCTCTCTCTTTTATCCTTTCGAATGACTGATTCAGGCTGTTAGAGATTAGTTCTCCATCTATTGGACTCCATTTAAGGCCAGTACATGGCAAGAGTCAACAGACCAGCAAGAAACGGCATCAAAAAACAGACCAATGTTGCCCATCTTCTCGCAGAATCGCAGGGCCAGTGATGCTCGCTTGTTACAGAGGGTCTCCCGATGCACTTTCCAGCCAGTCGTCACCGGTCTCAGTCTTAACTAGGAGTGCGCCGTCAAAACATATCACCTCCCTCCCTAAGCCTGTCGAAGGAGGGGGTAGGACCCTCACATCAGGGCAGCTACAATCCTCTCCGGCCCCCTTCTCGCAGTCTGCAGGAGAGTTTTTATGCCAGCACACATACCGAGCGCACTCCAAAACCTACTGAGCCTTACGTACAGGGCCGAGTAGGGACGGGGAGAGACATACGGTGTGCTCCTGGTTCTGGACGATTCTGTTTACATTGGCGTGAGTGGGCGGAAATAAGCTGGTTGCAGGCTTTGTGTGCGACAGACTGCTCTTGCCTTAGCCGCTAAACTGCAGAGACAAGGTGCTGATTATCAGTCCTATGTGTGCTACTACTTTCGACCCTAGAGGACCATGGGTAACGCCGGGTTGTCGATGCACTGTCGTCCCTTTCTGTGTTGTTTTGGTCTATTTTAGAGAGGCAGAAAGGCGTTTTTAAATTAAATTTTAAGTACGGGTCGAACCTTGATATTTGGACTCAGTTCGCCATCCCACCCTTCTGAATGCTTTGAACTCTGAGAGGCGGCCCCCTTTGCCTGATGGTTTTAATATTAAAGCTTTTTAACCTCATTCTGGTGATCGTAACCAAGTTGGAACAGACAAATCGAGTGCTTTTTAGATCTGCAGCTTTTAAACTGCTTCAAACTACTTTACCCCCTCCCCCACCTCCACTGAAATAACATCAGCAAACCATTTCCACTCTCCGTTTCAGTTCGGTAAGCATTTGCACACAAGTTTTAAGTATCGTCGTGAGTCTAAACTCAAGTCTACTCTGAGGCAAGAGCACATGAAATGCACTAATAGGTTAAACATTGAAGTTGTGTGACTTTGAGACCGATGTGTCTTGATTGGAATGTATTGCCAAGCTTAGGCCACAGACATTCATTGAAACTCTTATGGATGTGCAGGTTAAAATGTGAAAAACAGAAGGGAATTATTCGGTTGGGAATTTTGTCGATCATTTCAGAAGTGATTCACGTTATTGCCACTTTCGCATCTGAGGTGGTTCCATATTTGTAGAATGTATTGTTATTGTACAACATATAGTAGAGTAAGTACATAACCATACATATGGGAAGTGCCAATAATTTATATTTTGCTGTGTGTAGACGTGTTCCTTTTTGTATTTCATATTTTAACATGAATTCCTCTTTCATAAGTGAAGCCATTTGTGTTAGGAGTGTTGGAGAGGACCAAAGTTGTTTTGGTAAAAAAAAAATATATATATTGATCAGTTTCCATGCTCTGTGCTGATAGACTTTCCTTGTTTTTTCCCTCTTATCTTTTCTTTCTTTCTTTCTTTTTTTAAAAAAAAAAAAAAGAAAAAGAAAAAATTCTGAGCAACCCAAGATAAAGCTGTCTGTATCTTGTGATTTTTTCTGTCTGTACATCTCTTGTGTTCATTCTTTTTCCTCATTCTTGGGTATGTTGTGATGAACTGCTGTAAATTTGTACAGTTCATGTAAATTGATTGTGCGGAAGTTGTACAGATTTCTATATTTTGGAAGAAAAGTTTTTTTTCTCTGTAATAAAAGATTTCCTATCTTGGCAATGGTTTCCCGTGGACCTGGTCGTATTCTTTATCAAAACATGCTCATCCCAGATAGCACACATATGTCAGCAAGATGTCTGCGTACAAACATCTGATAGACGTCTTTAATATGTCAGTTTTATATACATTCATAAACATCTTAAAGAACTTCTAAACGTCTATTGTACATCTGAAAGGAAACGTCCCAAAGACGTATTGCAGATGAGCAAACACTTAAAAAAAAAAAAAAAAAACATCTTGCAGATGTAAATGCAGACGTGAAATAGACTTCATGATGTACATGTGCTATCAGGGCACAATTGCATTCATGTTTCATAGTTCTTTGTGTCTTTTTGGAAGATATTTACAATAACACTGGGATGGGACAGTTTAGCTGTTTCAGTATGGCCATTTTAGACAAAATATGCCAGACGTTAGTAACAGAGCCCTGATGTCACCTGCTTTTCAGTTTTTTTTTCTTGTGTTACTAGGACAAAGAGAGGAAGTCTGCATGGACGTCAGTAGAGCATGATTCTAGCTTGTGAAAATATTAGACATGAACCTGCTTAAAGATGATTATAAATACCCACCATTACTTACCAAAACATTAACAGCCAGTCAGAATCCACCCAACTTTAAAGAGCGAGAGCATTTAAAGTGGCAGACGACATAACTGCAGCTTGCGTATTGGTGTGGATGCTAATATATAGTTATCTTTCTGTAGCCCAAGGGATCAAGATTTAGCTAGTTAGAATAAGCCTCTGTTTGTAGGTGCTGTAACTACACCATCATTACCAAAAGCAAACTAATATGGCTATTTTCTTGTTTAGCATAAACAAGTAATATTTAATATTTCATTATAGTACAGAAGTTGTTTTATGAGTGCATTTTCTCTCCATTGGCTCTTAAAAGTGTGCAATCGGATGTATGTTTTGGATGTTTTTCCCTGGCTACTGCATTTTGACATAGCTCAGAATAGTTGCCAGTACAATGTGTACTTGTGGTGCTAATTAGCATAGTTTTCCTGCAGCTAATGAGCCCTGCTATAGACCATGACATACTCTTAGATCGACTTCAAAATTATACTGGTATTCAGGGACAGGCATTGTTTAGATCGTACCCAGCAGACCGTTACCATTTTGTCTACTTAAATGGTGAAAAATCCATGTTAACATCAGTAAATTATGGTGTGCCACAAGGATCTGTGTTAGGCCCTCTGTTATTTTCAATATACATACTGCCACTTGGCAACATTATTAGAAAACGTGGAATTGGTTTCCACTGCTATGCCGATGATACACAGTTATATATTTCATCACGACCAGATGAAATCTCTAAATTATCCAAGTTGACAGAATGTGTTAAAGATATAAAATATTGTATGACCAGTAATTTTCTTTTATTAAATTTTATTAAAAAGACTGAGGCATTACTTATTGGACCAAAAACCTGCACACAGAATCTCTTGGAATACAGTTTTCAACTAGAAGGATGTACTGTTACATCATCCTCTACAGTTAAAGACCTGGGGGTTACATTAGAGAACAACTTACTTTCAAAAATTATATTTCATGTTACAAAAATGGCCTTCTTCCACCTCAGAAACATTGCTAAGCTACGGAATATGTTACCTGTTTAAGACGCAGAAAAGCTAGTTCACGCATTCATGACCTCTCGGCTGGATTACTGTAATGCATTACTAGCTGGTTGTCCTGCATCCTCAATAAACAAGCTATATTTAGTCCAAAATGCAGCTGCTAGATTTCTTGCAGGTCAAAAAAATATGATCATATTACACTCTTAAAAATAAAGGTGCTTCACGATGCCATAGAAGAACCTTTTTGTCTAAATGGTTCCATAAAGAACCTTTAACACCTGAAGAACCTTTCTGTTTCACAAAAGGTTCTTTGTGTGAAATAAGGTTCTTCAGATTACAAAAAGGTAAGAAAGAGATGGTTCTTTAAAGAACCTTTGACTGAATGGTTCTTTGTGGAACCAAAAATGGTTCTTCTATGGCATCGCTTGAAGAACCTTTTGAAGCACCTTTATTTTTAAGAGTGTACCCCAATTTGATCATCTCTGCACTGGTTACCCATTACATTCCATATTGATTTCAAAATATTGCTACTAACCTATAAGGCCCTAAATGGTTTTACTCCTGTATATTTAACTGATCTTCTAATGCCCTACAATCCATCACACTCTTTAAGGTCATGAGACTTTTAGTAGTACCTAGGATATCTAAATCCATTTAGATAAAAAAAAAAAAATCCATTTAGCATTTTCTGTAAAGCTGCTTTGAAACTATGTGAATTGTGAAAAGCGCTATACAAATAAATTTGAATTGAATTGAATGTTGCGCTAGCTGAGTAGCTAACATTAAAATAAATGGGAATGCTAATGCTTAGCATTCTCTAGGTATTATATGATTTTTGCAAGTAATAGTCTTCTGACATAAAGCTCAAACTTACATCAAGTAAGGTCGTCTATATGAATTAAAATTTTCTTTTGTGTTGAGAAGGGAAAACCTGCAGGTTTGCAAGGATCATTGTCTCTAGCTGGAGCAGAAGATCAAACACAAGGCATTGTGGGTACTGTGTCAAAGTGCTGACTCTGGTAAAAAAAAATAAAGTGGGTGGATTGACTTGGCACAATCTCCAAGCTTCTGTTACATAGGTTGCTTGGTAGCGGTCTGAATTGGAGGGTATTTCAATTCAATAGACAATGCAGAGAAGGAAAGAGAGATGGGGGTTGGGAGAAGATGAATTTGATAAAAGGGAGCATGAAAAGACCTGGATGGCTGTTTGTGTGACCTATAGTTGTCCGAACACTTGGAAAGCAGCGAGAATGTTTGAAACAGGACATAAATTCTGTGGGTGTGCCTGTGTGACTCAAACAGGTCCAATACATTTATTTACCTGCAGGCCTTGCCAGAGGTCACCTTACTTGTTTCATCCTCTGCTTAAGTCATTCTGTCCAAAATGCTCAAGCAGTCCTGGCTTTCCGAAGAAGTATGCATGCGGTGAACATCACAGAAGGCCCTTCAGAAAACAAGCCTTCAGAGTCTGGCAGAGCTGAAGGTTGTGTTTAGATGCTAGAATTCACAGTAAAAACCTATCTGTGGATTTGCTGTAAGTGTGTGTGTTCCTCCACACTGTGTGGGCTCAGCTTGTTCCTCTTTCTTCTCACATCTGCCTTTCGGCACTCAACCACCCTCTCGTTCTTCATCTGCAGCACAGGGCCACAACAAAAGAGGACCTGAGTGAAGGCAGCTGGAAGGAAACTGCAGTCTCTGTCACTGTGGGAGAGACTCACCTGGTTGCTTTTCTCTCTCACTCTTTCTTCTTTTATTCAGACTCTTTCTACTCCTGCCAAGTGTTCTTTGCTTTCCTCCCACAGAACAAACTGAATATTTTCTGTGGAACTGGCAGGATAAGCTTATTCTTTTTATTAATTATACATAATATGAAAGAAAATACCATAAATATATATTTTATGCTGTGCATATGTTTTATATGTTTGTGTGCGCAGCAGTTTATAAAGTGAGCGTCAAGAAAATGGTTATCTGTGGTTTTTACACTTATCTTATCATTAGTGTTTAAGTTGTTACTCTTGCTTTTTGCTAAAGACAGGCATGGAGCTGATAGTGAGGGTCACCAGAGGAGATGTCTCTTCTTTACTGCTGATATAAATTCAGTTTGTCTATAAATTGTGTGTATATATATATACAGTGTGGTTCAAAAGTCTAAGTCCACATCTAGGATTCAAAATTTAATTTAAACCAGAAAGTGTTTTATAATTTAGAAAGAAGCTAGTGGAATTCATGCAGCTCAAATGAGATGACAAACAAACTACTAAGACAGTATGAAATTCATGTTGATTTCTTTTCATTAGAATCTCAAAGTATGCTGATAATATAGTTAGTAATGACAAAAAAAAATACAAATAGAACTATATAAGTAGACTCACATTTACAAGTTTGAGGTCAGTACATTTTTTTATGTTTTTGAAAAGTTTCTTATGCTCACTTGGCTGCATTTAGTCAAAAATACAGCAAAACTGTAATATTGTGAAATATTACATATATATTACTTATATTATTGTTTTCTGCTTGAATATATTTTAAAATATACTTTATTCCTGTGATGGCAAAGCTGAATTTTCAACAGCTTTCTAATAACATTCTAATTTGCTGCTCAAGAAACATTTCTTATTATTATCAGCGTTGAAAACTGTTGTGCTACTTCATTTTTGTGTGGTAACCATGATACTCATTTTCAGGATTCTTTGCTAAAAGTATTAATTTCTTTCAAAACAACCCCAAAACTTTTGAATGTTACTGTATGTAATGTAATATCTCTTTTGTAGTGTTTGTCTTTAAGGGAACTTCCAGATCTATATGTCATACCATATTCTATCTCTGTTTCTGTTATGGAATGTATGTTCCTGCTTTTACAGCGAGAGATGAATACTTAGAATAGCTGGGTACTTTTTTACAAGGCCTCTCTTGCTCACTGTTTCTCTCTGCTTCTCTCTGTCTCTCTCTGAAGGTCTCTGGCCTGTGGTGAATGTGGGTAACTGCTGACTCAGAGAAGGGAAAAGATAACCAGACTCTAAAACATTACAGCAAGTTAAAGCAGACACATATAAAAATGGCAACACCTCCTCACTCTTTCCCACACATATGAGAAAATCTCACGGAAACATGTCCAGGTCATAATTTTGGCTTTATTTTCCTCCAGATTCTCATTAATGCAATAAGGGAAAATGTGCTTAATTTTCATTAAAATAAAGAGCAAAAATGCAAACATTTTTAATGGTCCTAAAATAGGCTTAATTTTCTTTAAGCAAAATGTAATTTCTTATTACTATCCTTTGAGTTTAGAGTGAAATATGACCTGGACATGTTCCTGACAGCTGTGATTGTGATTCACCCATATAGATAATTTTTTATCAGTACTGTGAATGTCAGCTATTATTTTGTCTCTGGCTCAAAAATGGCATAATGTTCTTGTAACCAAGTTCAGAAGAACAGCATTTATCTGTAATATGTCTTTTGTAACGTTATAAATGTCTTTATCATCACTTCTGATCAATTTAAAGCATCCTTGCTAAATAAAAGTAATAATTTCTATAATTTCAAAATAATATAGGGGTAAAAAGGTACAAATATGTCCTTTTAAGAGTACTGCTCCAGTGACAAGCTGTTGTACCCCAAAAGGTGCATTTTTGGCCGCTTTTTTTCTGTGTGGCCTGGATGAGTGTGAAATTTCCCGGCCTGAAATTGCGTCCCAGTCCGGCCCTGCTTGTACCGATCAGAGTTTAAATGATTTATTCTATGTGGATTTGTTGTACTTTGGCCTGGCATGGAACAAGGAGTTTTAGGAAGGCCAAACCCTTGGTAAACATCCCCTGACTGTTCAGCTCAGCAACCCAAGCCTATTCTTTTGATTTTGTTCGTCGACTGTTTTGATGTACTCTGGAACTAATTAGAAGCGTTATTAGTTTGATAAGTGTTTTGACTTATATCAGACGGGGAAAGGTGATAAAGAACGAGCACGGCAGTAAGCTTAGCACGGGGCAAATTTAAAGTCCTCCGATTGCAAACAACTGCACATTTGTGTTTTCTGAGAACTCGTGAACGCGCTTCTGCTGTTTCCTGTTTTCTGCTGAACAGCACACCGCAAACCTGACAGCTGACAACAAAAGAAAAAGAGAGAACGACCACAATAGAAGACGTGCTGTGTGCTGCAACCTTGCAGCATTGTGTGAAACTGTCTGAACCTTATCACAACAAAACTGCATGCGCACTTCACACTTCTCTTTGTGTTTTTTAAACAGATGTCCACTTTATGTTGAGCAAAATGAATAGTCTTATGAAAGCTCAATTTGAATCTTAATAATTCCTTCCTGAAAGCCAGGGACGGTTTGTTCTTGTGTTTGACAGCACTAAATATTTCATTTTACCGCAAAATGCGCAACACTCTTCCTCTGCGGTTATATCTCGAGAAAAAACAGTGTTGTTGTGTAAGTTAGCACATCATTTGGTTCCCCTAAATGTCAACTTTCAGATCCAGACTGTTTTTTTTTTGTAAGATGAGCAGCCTTGACCCAGAAAAGCAGCTCGCTGTTATCAATGAGTAACACGGGGCATTTTTTCATGCCTCTGAGACCAATTAGTAACTAATTTACTCAGACGGTAACACACATTTATGAGGTTTCATATCATTGGCCTGTATGTACAGTGGAGTCCGTAAGTCTGACACTTGAGATGTCATGTGGTGCGACTCGAAGATATTTATGAAATACTAATTAATAATGAAATACAAAAAATTATTTTTACCTCAAAAATACTTGAAAACTTGTATATATATATATATATATATATATTAAATTCCATGCAAATATTTGAATATTATACCCTTATAACTGTGTTTCAAGGTCAGCAAGTAATTCATGTTATAAAAAACTACAATATTTTTTAAAAGTTTTATTTTGTATAAGCAGAAAATCAGTTGCAATAACTGAACATTAAAATATAACTGAAAATATAACAATAAAAAACAATTTAAAAAATGGAAATAATATCATAGAATGGACTACAGTACAGACCCTAATGAATGTCAATATATCTCTAAAAATATCAGATTAATTGACCTTTTTTGGCTAGTTCGTGTTTTATAATGTCATGTGGTGTGATTTTCCAAAAACTAAAGATATTTATGAAATAATGATTCATTATATTATTAAAACATACTTTTTACTTTAAAAATATATATATTTAAAAACTTTGTTAAAAATAATTGAGATGTGTACACTTCCATGTGTTCAAGGTGTGGAAAAAAGCTATTCTTTTTTATTGTTGCACCACATGACATTTTTAGTCATTACATTTAAATTTTTCTTGAAAATAGTATAAAAGTTTTACCAATATGAATCCAAAATTTTTGCCTCATTTTTAAAATATTTGTCCTGTTCTGTATTGTGGCTACTCTTATTTGTCGTTGAACCTAATATCATTTAGATTGTACAATTTTGTATTAAAAAATAAGCATTTTCACTTGTGATCTCAGACAAGTGGCACAGCGCAGTGTTTTAGTTTTGGTTCTGATATGGTTTGAGTGGAAAAAGTGGACAAAAACCAAAATGCGTGTGTTGGCATACAGCACGTGCATTCACGCCAGTGTGTGATACGCCCTGAATGTGTTTGCTTTCAGTCGGGCTTAATTTCTTAAATATGCAGTCACATATACAGTATATATATGACTATACATTTGGACACACTCATCACGCAATGCTTCATACTGTCTTGCTCTTCCTGGCCTAGTTTTCCTTGCCAGACCATGAGTGAAATCCCTTCTGCTACTGGCAGACAAAAATCAGCTTAGAGAAAATCAACAGCAGTACAGAGTATGAAAAAACAATGCAGAAAAGCTGAGCGGATGAGGCGGAAGACGAAACTTGAAATTCACTATAGCATCTATAAAGACAGCCTTCATGCTTTCAATATGGAACTAGCCACAGCGAGAGAGAGTTTCTTCTCAAACCTTATAAACAGTAACTTAAACAACACTCGCACTCTTTTTGCTACTATTTTGCTACTTTAGAGACTGGCAAACCCCCCCAAGTCAGATTCCCAGTGAAATGCTCTCCGACGGCAAATGCAATGAGTTTGCTTCCTTCTTTTCTGAGAAGATCATTAATATCAGGAAGGCGATTAGCACATCCTCAAGTTATGCAGAGGTCAGACAGATTCGACCGCAATATCAAAAAGAAGATACTATGTCTATTTTTGAAGCAATTGATAGCAACAAAAGGGTGCTTAACTGTTTGGAAGCAGATCTCTTAGAAGTGGTGAATGCCTCACTTCTTTCTGGGACTTTTCCAAACTCCCTGAAAACTGCAGTTGTTAAGCCCCTTCTGAAAAAGAGCAATCTTGATAACACCATTTTGAGCAATTATAAACCAATATCAAATCTTCCTTTTATAGGCGAGATTATTGAAAAGGTAGTTTTTAATCAGCTGAACAAATACTTAAACTCAAATGAATACCTGAACAATTTAAAATCTGGTTTCTGACCACATCACAGCACAGAGACAGCGCTCATTAAGATAAATCATGATATTCGCTTAAATTCTGATTTTGGCAAAATATCAGTGCTGGTCTACTACTAGATCTCAGTGCTGCGTTTGACACTGTCGATCATAACATACTACTAAAGAGACTGGAAAATTGGGTCTAGCTTTCTGGGATGGTAATCAAATGGTTCAGGTCATACTTAGAAGGGAGAGGTTATTATGTGAGTATAGGAGAGCATAAGTCTAAGTGGACGTCCATGACATGCGGAGTCCCACAAGGCTCAATAATAGCACCGCTCTTGTTTAGCCTGTATATGCTCCCACTAAGTCAAATAACGAGAAAGAACCAAATTGCCTATCACAGCTATG
>NW_015536503.1:1374243-1377932 GCF_001515605.1 Sinocyclocheilus anshuiensis | reverse complement strand
ACTCACACTAGGCACGGTTGCCTTGAACCGAGCCCGAGCGCGATTATCCCCCTCTCCCCACTCCCCCGCTGGCCTGCAGTCACACTTGCACTAAACATTCCGGGCGCGAGCATGCTTACATCATGTATGAGATAACAGAGAAAACCACTTTCACTAATATTCTGCCGAATAATTAATAATAATTAATTTATAATTTATGCCGTGCATTGATTTTCACTTGTATGTATCAGAAAAGTTGACAGTAGCGCACACAAAATAGTATCTGTTCCGTGCTCCGGCGTGGTTAGCCCAATGGTTAGACCATGCCCAAGCCCAACCGAACCGTGCCCTGACCCACCTCTTCCAACCGGGCCAGGGCTGGCTAAACAAACCACGCCCGAGCACGGCACGGAGCGCTCACACTAGTCAAACGAACCGGGCTCGAGCACGGTTCAAAACGCCTAGTGTGAGTACACCCTTAGTTTCAGTAGTCATGTCAAAGCAGTAACTAAATCAAAATTCAAATAAAATACACAAAAAAAAATCAAGTCAAGAATCTTGGTGTGATTCTTGAGACAGACCTTAGTTTCAGTAGTCATGTCAAAGCAGTAACTAAATCAGAATACTATCATCTCAAAAACATTGCAAGAATTAGATCTTAGAAACTTGTTCATGCCTTTATTACCAGTAGAGTAGACTATTGTAATGGTCTCCTCACCGGCCTTCCCAAGAAGACCATTAGACAGCTGCAGTGTGCTAAAACATTAGTCACATTTAAATGCAGACTCAAAACTCATCTATTTAGCTGTGCATTTATTGAATGAGCACTGTGCGATGTCCGAACTGATTGCACTGTATTTTATGTATGTATAATCATTTTCTATTTTTAAGTTAAACTTAAATTCATCTTAAATCAATTTTAAATAATTTTTCGCATCAAAGTTTTTAAATTCCTTGTTTTATTTTTGTAATTATTTTTTTTAATGATTATTTTACTTTCTTTTATGTAAAGCACTTTGAATTACCATTGTGTACAAAATGTGCTATATAAATAAACTGGCCTTGCCTTGCCTTACTGACAGACCCCTGTAAATCTGTATGTCTCTCTCACACTCACGCATTCCTTCTCCTCTTTCATGGCAAAGCTGTTGTTTTTCTACTGTCCTTCTGGCTACTCCTGCAGCCGTGCTTATTTTTATGGTGGTTATATTCAGGTCGCTCTCATTTATGGAGACCATGTCTGAGATTTTAGCAGGGTGGATTCTCTGGAGCATTTCAGTGAGGTGTGTGAGGGTGTTAACCTGCCTTTTATAGTGCATGTTTAATAGTTTGCTTCTATCCGTAAGGCTGATTCCAAGATGTGGGAGGTTGCGTGAGAATGGTCTAGTTTTTCCATCATGAGAGATCAAGTGGTTATCTGTCTGCAAACAACTTATGCTTACATGTGTATATTATATATACACACACATATATATTCTGTATATTTAAAAATAAGGCTCATATTCACACCACAAATTATTTCGCAGAATTATCATCAGTGGTTGTGTAGTAGGTTGTGTCTTGATTGACAGCAGTAATTTCAGTACACAAATGCACTGAAATGAATTTGAAACGGCCACACCTGAGAGGAAGCTGAATTGGAATGACAGGAAGGTAACAGAAATTCAACATGGCCATATAACAGAGCAATTTCATTAGAATGTCATGTGGTGCGACTCACCAAAACTATTTATGGTATTTATGAAATAATAATTCATGCTATTAAAATTAGCACCTAAATGTATTTAAAAACCTTGTTAAAAATGTGTTAAGATGTGTAAACTCACATGTATTTTTATTTGATCGTTCCAAATTAAAAATGTTCAAGAACATAAAACTTAAGTGTTTTTAATAGACAAGGTCGTTTCAAATCAGTCATGTTGTGCAACCAACATGCAAAAAATAAAAATAAAATAAAATACAATAAAGTAAAATAAAAATAAAAGGAAATGATATCATAGAGAACCTTTTTTTAAGGCTAATTCATGTTGTAAAATGTCATGTGGTGTGACTCGCCAAATACCTCATTATATTTATGAATTAATAATTTGTAATATTTGTTTAAAAAATGTTTTACCTTGCAAAATATATTTAAAAACTTTGTTGGAAATAATGAATAAAATAACTCTCATGTATTCATGTACTTTGGGTTAGTTATGATAAGTTTGAATTATTTAACATTAGCTAATGCATTAGGAATCATCAACTAACAATGAACATGTATTAATCTATCTCAGTGCTAATTTATAAATATATTGTAGTTTATTGTTAGTTCAGGCTTGTTCATAATACATGAATTTATAGTAATGTACATTTGTTTACTTAATTTATTAATTTACAACTTGAAAGTGAATTAGTATGTGCAGAAATTAACATTAACCAAAAACATTAAATGCTTTAAAAGTATTGTTTATTTTTATTTCATCTTAGCTATTGCTTTAGCTAATGCTAACAGACTGAACCTTATTGTAAATAATAGCGTGCTGAACGTGCTGTGGTGCAGCTACGCCAGCAGAAAGTTTGTGCCTGGGCCTTGTTGTCTGTGCATGTACACGTCAGTCTCGCCCTCATCCTGTTTTTCATGCAGAAAGCAGGAATGTGCTCTCTCACCCTTTGAGACTGTGCAAGAGGCATTATGACATTCACTGCAACAATCCCTGTGTGACTCACAATCAGGGGCTTCTGTCGCCACGGCTTTTTTTTCTAAAGCCTAAAGAACTTCTAGTGAGTCACAAACAGAGAAACTGAGCTGAAGTGTGTGTGTCCTGTTACCATAAACTGGGGTTAAACTTCCCAGTAAGAGTTGGGAGCGACTAACTAAAAAAGCAAGTATAGCTACTACTAAATACATGGGGGGGTTTTTTTTCAGTTCTGAGACAGTAGATATTTTCTAACAAATAGCAGTGTGGTGTGATAAAATTCTAAAATATTGAATAATAATATGATTGATTGTCAATAATCTGATCCATTTTAATTTTTTTGATAGAAAAATCTTATGCTCACCAATGCTGCATTTATTTGACCAAAAATACAGCAAAAACCTAATATTATTAATACAATAAAAATAGCTGTTTTTATTTTAATATATTTTAAAATGCTTAGAATTGTTTTAATTGATGGCAAAGCTGAATTTTCCACAGCCATTACTCCAGTCTTCACTGATCCTTCAGAAATCATTATAATATGAAACATTCCTTATTATTATCAATGTTGAAAACAGTTTTAATACAGGCTACCACGATAGATTTTTTTTCAGGATTCTTTGATAAACAGCAGATTCCAAAGAAAGGCATCTATTTGAAACAGAAATCTTTTGTAACATTATAACATTGCTAAATTATACTGTGTTCCTTAATCAGTTAGGTGTTTTTTATATATTTCCCCCTAAATTCCTTTAATGTAGTTATCTACTTTTTGTTTAGTAGCTTGTAGTGGAGCTAACGGTTAAGTTGTAGCATGGTCAGTTTTACAGTTTTCATAAGCTCCAACACAGCTATAGAAGGAAGAAATAGAAATTTGAGCTTCCCCTCACAATAATAAGGATATGTTCAGACATTGTTTTTCAGGAAAAATTTATTGTTCTTGGTCAACTTTGTAGACCACAATGGTGGAGATTTAATTGTCTGTGTGCTGGAGGGATTGAGGTGTGATATTATTATTATTATTATTAT
>NW_015536503.1:1362997-1374233 GCF_001515605.1 Sinocyclocheilus anshuiensis | reverse complement strand
TATATATATAATTTAAAAGAATAATACTTTTATTCAGCAAGGGTGCATTCAGTTGTTGTTAAGCAACATTTTTTTTAACACTGATAATAATAATAAATGTTTCTTGAGCACCAAGTTCATGTGAAAAAGAATACCATAAAATCACCATAAAGTCCATAAAATACATGCATTATCAGTCTGTAGTGACTTATGGCCTGTTTGTTGTTTGTCACACAAAGCTATTGTATGGCTGTGGAAGACTTGAACTAATGTACTAGCTATATGGACTACTTTTATGGTGCTCAAAAATGAATGTCTGCTCCCCATAAACCTAAACAGCTGGGATTTCTTTTTTGTCATACTAGTTGGAATGTCCTGGTTAATGTCTGACCTTGATTCTGTCACTGGTTAAAAAGAACAAAACCCAATAATCAATTCAACAGTTGATTTTGCATTAAGTATTACTTAACAGGCTTTGCTCTTTCAAATAAAATATCACACAATTGAGGTACTGTAAACAGCCACTGAGATTATTGAGCACAGGGTGCAGAGAAATAACCAAGAAATGCATGGATACTGATGCCGTTTTTGTGCCGTTACCATAGCAACAGGCCAAAGCCACTTCCTTGTGATAATCTAATAATCACTTCTCAGGTTTAATGAGAATGTTCCCATGATATAAGCCACAAAGAATAGTTACTGCTCATACACACAAGATCCAGGCACGTTTGCAGGGAAAGATATACGAGTGAGAACAGAAGCCAACATCTAACATATGCTGCCCAGCCTATCAGCCTGTCTCAGATTCCACATATGCAGCCAATGGAAAAAAATGTGTGCTTTTTATTGTGCATTTGTGCCTGTCAGGTTTTGCCTGCATTGTAGAAACCAAATGTTCCCAATCTTGAATAACTAAAAAAATAAATGTTTACTTACTTGACAAAAACTAGAAGACTGCATTGATTCTTTCTTTCTTTCTTTCTTTCTTTCTTTAAGATTATATGTTTTGAAAAAATGAACAGAAGAAAATAATAATAATCAGCTAGTTATTTCTTACCAGTTCATGGAGTAGTTATTTTGTGAATTATGAGTTTTATTTAGTTGCATTCACTCTTAAAAATAAAGGTTATTTATTGACATTGATGGTTCCATCAAGAACCTTGAACATCCATGGAAACTTTCCATTCCACAAAAGGTTCATTTATAGTGGAAAAGGGTTCTTTAGATTATTAAAATATTCTTTACATAAAAAAAGGGTTATTTTAGGAATGGATCATTGATAGGTTCTTTGAGGAACCAAAAGTGGTTCTTCCAAGGCATTGTTGTGAAAACACCCTTTTGGAACCTTTATGTGTTGTATACTGTTACAAAGCAGTGTAGTAACTGGATGCACACTGAGATCACCGTCAACCGACAAACAGAATAAAGTAAATAATATATTGTGTGAAATGTTCCTGGTTTGCAAAAGTGCAAATGCATTTCCTAGAACTTTAAACATCCTTAAAGATGTGAAAGTGAATCAACTTCTACTTTCTATCTGTGTATTTATTGGTGTTATTTTATATAGACCTTGAGATTTTGCATATAAAGGTGAGGGATTAACAGTGAAGTCTAATTCGGCAAAACATTTCTGTTGCTTTCACTTTCACTTATTGTAATATTCCCTCCATAATGATTGCCCGTCACTTGGTCCTTTTTTACTTTCCCTTCTCGGCACAGGGAAGCACGGGGGTTTTTCTCAACAACCCATAGTGATAACAGCACCTCCCTGGTCTCCTATTGGTCGAGCATCTCAAAATGATTAACTGCAGAACTCCCCTGGATTCCTCACCTACAGGACCTTATTTAGAACAGCCTGACACATGACATGCCCGGACACGCCTCGTATCTGATGAAACATCCTGGCACAGGGAGAAACTAGTACTTCTCACATGTGCATTCAGTTCTGTGAATCGATCACTACTCAAGTGCTTAGTCTTGTTTGGCTTTACAATTATATTAGAGTAATTAGTAAATCTTAATATGAAATAAGTCTCTCACGCTCACCAAAGCTGCATTTATTTTGTCCAAAATGCTGTAAAAACAGTAATATTGTGAAAAATGATTACAATTTAAAATAACTCTTTTCTATTTGAATATATTTAAAATGTAATTTATTCCTGTGATGGCAAAGCTGAATTTTCAGCATCATTACTCCAGTCGTCAGTGTCACATGATCCTTCAGAAATCCTTCTAATATGCAGATTTGGTGATCAAGAAACTTACTGACCCTAAACCTTTAATCAGTAGTAAACAACTTTTCAAGAGGTTTCTGTGAAAACACACTCAACCCTAAAAACAAAATCCCTCATCTGAATGGCAAAAGCCACAAGGCCCTCTCTCATTCAGCCTTCTTTCAGTCTGGATGTTAAAATAGTTGCATTTGCGTCATCTCAAGTGTGAAATAGTAACAGCCACACAGAGGTCAGAGTACATGGAGAGTGATTATTATATTATGAGAGATGAGGGAATGCTGCTTTTGCTTTCAGTGGCTGTCATTACCAGGCTAAGTGCATTAGATCTGTAAACAGTGATATGGTGTTCTGGATCTTTGCCTCCATCTGCTCACTTTCTCCACACCTCACCCGAGGCGTTTCTAGCCTTTCATCACTACTAGAGAGTAGGCACCCCAATAAGTAAAAAAAAAAAACAAAGAAGAAAAGGTGTAATCTTTTGCTATTAAAAAAAAATGTATATATATATATAAACCAGCAGCAAAGTTTTCAAGCATTTTTACATTTTCATTTGCGTTACTTTAAGGTAACTATGGGTACAGATGATAACTAGTTTTTATCTGCATAACTTTAAGGTAACTATGGGTACAGATGATAACTAGTTTTTATCTGCATAACTGTAACCTTAACATATTTGAACATGCTAACGTTCACCTTATCAGTGACCAGGGAAACAGATCAAGTTAAACGGATAGTTTACTTTCCTGACATTAGTGGAACTGCATCCTGCTACATTTGTTCAAAACTAAGCATGTAAGTGCTTGAATCCAAATATATTTACAATCAGATTGAAAAATGACTTGCGCACATGCGCAGTTCCGATGATGTGTATGTTTACATATGTTTTATGTCTTCAAGATATGTCATCAAGGCAAAAACTACACTTACACTCATGGTAGTTCCGGTGAAATTATTTGGCTGACTTTCTCTGATTCTGAACACAGCAACTAGGTAGTGTTGTTTTTGGCGGCCTGTTTTAATTTTAGTTTTAGTCTAGTCTTTGTGTGAAACTGTCATTTTAGTTTTTATTAGTTTTAGTCACGTTCATACTCTTTTTAGTCTAGTCAAGTTTTAGTCAACTAAAAGTCTGAGCATTTTAGTCTAGTTTTAGTCGACGAAAACTGATGACATTTAGTCTAGTTGTAGTCGACGAAAACTGATGACATTTAGTCTAGTTTTAGTCAATGAAAATTGTATTTTAGTCTCTTTTTAGAAATGCAATTCGTTTTCGTCACGTAATAAAGGTTCGTTGACGACGATATTTAGTCATAATTTTCGTTGACGAAAGCAACACTACAACTAGGCTTTGTTCAGAATACATGTAATGCACATGTGAACAAATATATGGAACGGATTGCAAGGTTTAGGCATTATATAAACAGAACTTTCAAAATCGGAAATTATATTGGATTCTGATTGATGGAATTCACAATTTACAAGCATTAACTCGGTAGCTACTTAGAAAACAAAAATATATATATTTTAAATAACATTTCAATGTTGCATTTTATTTTCAGTCAGGTAACTAGAAACCGCACCTAAACATTTTTTAATGCAAAGTTGATGTGAAATACCCTCATGACCAGCATTTTCGTCTCGTCTCGTCTCGTCTCGTTTTCGTCACGTAATAAAGGTTCGTTGACGACGATATTTAGTCATAATTTTCGTTGACGAAAGCAACACTACAACTAGGCTTTGTTCAGAATACATGTAATGCACATGTGAACAAATATATGGAACGGATTGCAAGGTTTAGGCATTATATAAACAGAACTTTCAAAATCGGAAATTATATTGGATTCTGATTGATGGAATTCACAATTTACAAGCATTAACTCGGTAGCTACTTAGAAAACAAAAATATATATATTTTAAATAACATTTCAATGTTGCATTTTATTTTCAGTCAGGTAACTAGAAACCGCACCTAATGCAAAGTTGATGTGAAATACCCTTTAAAGGGATAGTCCTTCCAATAATGAATATTGTCATCATGAACTCACCCTCATGTTGTTCCATACCTGATCTCACAGAAGGAACACAAAAGAAGATATTATGAAGAACGTTGATAACTAAACAGTTTTGGTTCCCATTGACTTCTATTGTATAGACAAAAATACAATAGACATCAATGGGAACCGTAATTGTTTGGTAGTCAACATTGTTCATAATATCATCCTTTGTGTTCAGCAGAATAAATAAATGCATACAGGTTTGGAACATTTGCAACGAGAGTAAATAATGACAGAATATAATTTTTTGGGTGGCCTATCCCTTTAAATAGCTATAAAACATTAATATAACATGATTCAGAATAAAAGCAAAGCCAAACCAAACTTGCTAAATTTGCCGGATGTCATACTTAGGCTGTAGAATAATGTTCAAAGAAAAAATCTTAAAGCTTACAAATAGACTTAGTTCAATGGCAAATATATTCCAATAACAGGCAGCTTACTATATCTGTCAAACATTTCACAGTAAACTGTGATTATAAAAATTATTTTAACTTTGTGATTAAGTTTTTTTTTATGTTGCAGAAATATTATGGTGTAGTTAGCATGTCCACCAAACAGTGCAATGTTGTGAAAGTGCTTATTACGTTAAACTTAAGTTAACTGTATTAAGTGTGTAAAAACATCAAAACCCTTCACAACAAAAAACGAAGATCAAATACGACGAATAGGATAGCATTTTCGCAACGTTGTTGCTGCAGAGATGGCGTGAAGTGGACAGGAGGAAAACATAAAGGTTAACATATGTTTATGCTGAGCTAATGGAAAGTTTCTGTGGCCTGTGCAAAAAGAGGGGGATCTCAAACAACAACAATCTCCTGAGGAGAAAAGAGTCCTTTTGCCCTGTCGCTGTGGCGACCACCCCCAGAGCTCTGTGCACACATACAAACGTGGGCAAATTCTGGCATTCACCTCACCTCTCCCCTGCCCAGCCAGACAACAACAAAGCACAAGCCTGTCCACTGCCCCCCGGCCCACCAAAGCTCTTTTGTGTGGGCAGGCTAGTCTTTTTACCAGACGCTCACTGTGTGTTTCTCTATGTGTAGACAGCTCTTGTTTCTAGGGAATATGTCTGTGTGCAGGACCCCAGGGCAGCTGGAATGATGCCTGACGAGAGTATAGCTTTGTTTCACTGCTTGTGTGTGTTTGTCAGCCATTGTTTGCTTATCTATCTTTTTGTTCGGAGATAGAGATAGACAAGGAGATAGACTCTTGTTTTAGAAACAGAGAGTACCGGAATAGGCCATCCCGCATACATTTAAAACATTGTCCGAATTTTATCTCCATCAATCTGTTTTCTGTCTGTCGTCACCTCTATGAAAACTGAGGCTCTATCACACAGCTTGCTTGACTTGGCGATTTCTGCATGAGTGCATATGAAACTAATCATTTCTGATCAAGATGAAATTATGTCTATAGAATTATGTGTAAAGCAGCCAAATTACATAGTACATGTCCTACGTATATGGCAGGGGTCTCCAACCTTTTTAGTTTACATTTAGTCATCTAATTTTTCCTTTGAGACTGGTCATATTTTTTTTACACCATAGATTGGTCTAAGTTAAATTAAAAAATAAGACTGATTACTTATTGGCTAACTGCTTGTTGGTCAAACTCTTACTTGAGACAGGCTCAACCCAGCAGTTGGGTAGAAACAATAACCCAGCATTTTTTAGAGTGTAGGCCTACATAAAGTAAATTGCTTTGTTGTTGTTGTTTTTTGTTGTTGTTTAACTTTAAAAAATCCTTTTGAATAAGGTTAGGGTGTATGTATGGGTTAGTTCATAATAGGTATAATTAACACTAAAAACAATGGAAGTTAATGGCATGTCCTTATTTGACATGTGAGAGTGGGTGGATTTATTAGTCGGTAAGAACAAACTGTGTGTTTGAGTGTCACACACAGAATGAAAGGTTTGAATGCTAGAATGCTGTATTACATCACTAAGAATGGAATGTAGGGGTGTGTGTGTGTAAAAGCATATAGTGTCCATTAGGGTGACCATACGTGCCATTTTCCCAGGACGCGTCCTGGCCAGGATTTCTATATTGCCTAAAATATCTAGGTTTTGGCTTTGTTTGCGTGTGCAGACCGATCGGTGTGTGACATCAAAATACCATACAGACGGTTCCTTATGCTTTCAAATGCTCTCGAGGTATTTTGATGTCATACACCGATCGGTCTGCACACGCAAACAAAGCCAAAACCTAGATATTTTAGGCAATATAGAAATCCTGGCCAGGACGCGTCCTGGGAAAATGGCACGTATGGTCACCCTAGTGTCCATCACTTATCACTGCATTTGTAAAATAACTGTTCTGACGCAACACGTGTTGTGCTTTGTATGTCTGTGTATCTAAAAATTCTGAAAGTCACATGTGGAGGTTAGTTTTAGCGGATGGAAAATATCACCTCAGATTAAAACAACAGAACAGTCAGTGAACTGTAAACAGTTGCTGGAACTAGCATGCAGCTAATGCTAACAGCTAAAACTGCGTACAAAACTGGGCATTTTAGTCTTTTGAGTGTGTTTGCCGCAGTATATTGATCTAGATGTTACTAAAAATGTTGGCAGCGTGTGTGTTTGATCAGCATGTGGCCAAACCAGCTAGATAATCAGGTGTGTAAAAACAACAGCAGGTGACTGTAGTCACAAGCTACTGGAGTTTACACTTGCCTCTCAGCCAAATCATCATATCATGTTACAAACGGACAACATATGTGCCTCGACATTTCATCTCGCACAAACACATGCTTCAATCACCTTCATATGTCCTTAACGCTCACATATGTCAACCACATACATCAGAGATGTAACTGCACTGCATACGTAGCACATACATTATACACAAAATCCACAATTTATTAAAATGAGACAGATGTATTTAATAATTCATACACAGTCAGAATATTGTCGAACCCTGAATTGTAATGAAGATATTCAATTTTTCATTGTGGTATACATTAAGGCTCACATATAGAAGTGAAGGTCAATGTGATTTCTCAGTCTTCATCCATTTCCATTAGGCCAGCGTTTGTGTGTGTGATGTATGAGAACCGTGATTAAAGGATATTCATGCATGTGGGAGTGTGATGAATGAGTCTGTGTACCAGCATGTTTCTCTGTGTGATTTTTGCTGTGTGAGTGTTTGATTGATATGTGGGTGTGTTGGTTTGTTATTTGTGTAGTAATTGCAGTGAACCTTCAGGAAGCTGTGCTGATGGGTAAAATAGATATGTATCAGTAAATGGATTTCACATATGAAGTTCAGGAGAAGCATGTTCAAATAATTCCAGCAATTACCATAACGAGCTTCCCCAACATGAATTGCTTTACAATGAATTGGGACTGGAGCTTAAAAAAAAAGACACCAAAAGTTCATGTTTTTGAAAGAGTCTCTTATGCTCACCAAAGCTACAGTAAGAACAGTAGTATTGTGAAATAATATTAACATTTAAAACACTTGTTTTCTATTTTAATATATCTATAAATGTAATTTATTTCTGTGACGATGACAAAGCTGAATTTTTTTTAGCAACCATTTTTCCAGTCTTGTCAAATGATCCTTCAGAAATTATTCTAATATGCTGATTTGCAACTCAATAAACATTTCTTATTTTGAAAACAGTTGTGCTGCTTAATACTTTTGTGGAAATCGTGATACTTTTTTTCAGGATTCGATTAATAGAAATTATTTGGAATTATAAAAATGTGTAAAATTATAAATGGTGTTTACACTATCACTTTTGATTAACTTAATGTATCCTTGTTAAATAAAAGTATTAATTTCTTTAAAAAAAAAAAAAAAGACCAAAATTATGCTACTATTTACTGGTCATAAATTCTATCAAAGAGCTGTTAACTGCTGCAACCAGATACTTGATTCAGTTAATCAGATTTGTGAATGAATCTTTTTCATACATCAAAACATCCAGTCTGTATTTATCGCAATTGCATGAAAAGATCAACGAGAACAGTATTCACACCTTCTCCTTTCTCTTTTTGTGTTCCATGGAAGAAACAAAGTCATTCAGGTTTGGAACAATGTGAAGATTAAATGTAAATGATGACAGTTTTTTTTAAGCTGTCTCTTTAAGAGCAGTGAGAACATGAAATGTCTATACCTGCATTGCTGTACGACCTTTTCATAGAAACACTGTAACAGTTACCTATTACAAAATTTAGTCACCTTAATATTTAATATATTAACATAATACTATTTAATATATTAGCACACATTTTATCAGATGCATTCATCTGTTGGGCAAGTATGTGTCACTGGCAGCCATTTTGTAAAGCCCTGTTCTCCTTTTGTATGTCTGTGTGTGTGTGTGTGTGTGTCCAACAGACAGTAATTAAAGCAATTGCCATGACTAAACCCACAACAACAATGTCATCTGGGTCTCAGTTGTTAATGAGAATGCGGCACACAACCACTCATGCTCACATAGATGGAAACTGAATAAATACTTACCTGTCATTGCATCAGATTCCTCATTGATTCAGATCTGCCCTCACTGCTTCCTAAAAACAGCAGCAGATGCAACCGTTATGCAATGCCTCAAAGTAGTGTGCACTTAGCGTGTAACGTTTTGTATGTTGCATTACACTGCATACATTTATTCACAACGGCATACTAGTAAACTTACAGTATAAGAACTTTTGGTTTGTGACAAGCTGGTGGTTTTATATACTGAATATACTGGGTGCTTTTAAAGCACAACTTTAACAGTGTAGCATATACTGTATTATTTATGGCAGTTATAGCTCTCACATCTCTGCATGCCACATACTTGGCTTGGCAGATTGCAGCCTGCTCTAGGTTTTTCATGTCTTAGTGTAGGTGATTTAAAGTGAGATGCTGAGCATATTAAATGTTGTTTTGTTCATATTGTAACAGCTAGACTGGCTTCATGAAGGATGTATAAGTTGTATGCTAGTCTGTGTCACTTTTGCTAGTCTGTGAATGTATAGGGTTGAGTGTTTTTTTCCCCAGTCATTTAAATGATTTACTCTGAGATCTGAAGAAATATTCTAACTTTTAAATAAATTAAATTACTATAATAAATTTAAGAACTTGTTTTTGTATATAAGATCAGAGTATAGTCTAATGTTTTGTTAGGTTTTCATATTTTTAAAATGATACTTTTTAAATTATTGCCATTTCTTGCCACTATCTCTCGAAGCTCCATCAGTTCCATCATGATACCCTAAGGGATGGGGGTTGTTTATGGATGAGTGTATATCCAGACAGATATGGTGGGGGAAACCACACAAAACACATTACTTATGGTTGCGGTACAGCCAGGCCGACAGAGAGAAGTTATCTCCAGCATCTGATTCAGACAGACATACTCAGGCCATCAGTAAGGGAGAGTGGGGTAAGCTCTGCCACTTTATGCCATGTTGTCCTCTATAAGCAAAAAGAAAAGAAAAGAAAAGTAAAAGAAAAAAATGTATATGCCTAATTATATTTCATTGTGTCTCTTATAAACTGAGATAAGTAATCATTTATAATGTATTAGCACATAAATAAGATTTTAAAATTTTTGTTTATTATTATTATTATTATTAACAACAATAACAATAATAAAATGGAAAACAATACATTTAAAAATATTTTAGGCTAATTTAAAAGCAAATTCATCCATGTATAATAATAATAATAATAATAATTATTATTATTATTACAAATTATTATATATATATATTTTTACAAATAAATATGTATAAATATTATGGTTATTGAGATTTTACTAGGGAAGCAAAATAATGTGTAATAATAATAGGAATAATAATAATAGCAACCAGTTTCACATCCAAAAGACAAACATAAAAAAACCTGTGAAAAAATACTTTTCCATATTATCCTCTCTAAATCGCAGGCAACTTTATGTGATAGGCCTTTTCTAAATATATAGTTACATGAAACCATTCTCTCTGTTTCTCTCTCTGAGATTTGCTCAGATACTGAGTATAATACAAGAACATAGATTTCTATTTCTTACACCCCATCTATGCTGTGAGTGACTCAAACCCGAACACGCCGATTATAATTACAGAAGCTCTCTACATTGCAAGTGTGTGGATGATTATATTATATTTTGATGTAATTTTCTTGAAAAGGCTGCTGTTCGCTCTGTCATCTCCAGGCTTGTGAAGAGTCTGTACGTTCTGCTGTGTTTACTGTAATTGCTGAGGGATATGGACTGTCTGCTGGCTGAATGATTCCTGGATGATGGGCAGCACTGACTCCCACCTGTGTGCTTCAAATGCACATACACACACCTTTCTACAGCAAACACCTTTATGCACCGGTTGACGTCAGTTCCAGTCTCTCTCTGTTCGTCTCGTCTCCTCCCCTCCTCTCTGCTCCTACGCTCTGATGCACTTTTGAAAAGCTCCCCTTGTGCAAAGGCTTGATCTGAGTCTTTGTGAGGAGGATGCCTTTTATCTGAGCCACACATGGGCATGTGCACAAAAGCAGCTGAAATGCCGTAGACAGACTGTTTGGACTGATGCGCCCCTTGCCTTCCACACACACACGCACACAGTATTTCTATCATGATGGGGACTTTCCATCAACTTCTGTTATTTTTATGCTCAGCTAAGACGTTTTCTATCCCTTAAACCTGAATCTAACACTCACTGAAACATTTATGCATTTTTGTATTCTCAGTTACAGATTATTTAGTCTGTTAATTTAGTATTTCCTTGTGGGGACCGTGTTTTTTGTCAATGGGGCCCAGTGGTGTTTTTGTTCTTAGTGATTTGTATTGTATGACAGTAATTAGGGGTGCTCCGATCAGGATTTTTGAGGCCGATCACCGATCACAGAAAGCAGTATCTGCCGATACCGATCACCGATACCGATGTTTTTAAAGCCTTCTTTTTATCATTTATTACTATTTATAGTGATACTCCAATCAGGATTTTTAGACATTTATTCAGGGCCTGAATTTCATTTTTG
>NW_015536503.1:1362188-1362973 GCF_001515605.1 Sinocyclocheilus anshuiensis | reverse complement strand
ACATGTTTAAACACAATAAATATAAGCAACACATTATTCAATGCTTTTTACTTTTGCATTTACTTAAATTTATATATTAAGTTGCTCAAGCAAGTGGCAAAACATTTAAACTACTTTTCTTACGTTATCACAAACTTACCATCGACAGAAATAGTAAAATCTACTGCCTTTTCTTTTGCATTTAAATCTTTATTACAAGCAATCCTGCAGTTCATAAAGAACTTTGTTTTCCTACCTCCACGAGTGCCATCTATTTTTGCCTTGTTTATCCAAAAGTGCTCTTTCCTTTAAACCTAGCCAAAAAGCCATATGTGTTGATTGTGAAACACAGTAGACTTTAATAATATGCATTTATGGTGTAATTACTACATTTTCGTGTCAATCCATGTTCATATTTACTGCAAACAATGCACTGTTACTTTGATAATTCTTCGCTTGCAGTGCAGCAATAGATTCGGTGCGGAAACGATCTCTGCACTGATGCAGACGCTCCGCTACTGGAACGCACTGCTGGGTCCAATGTGAACACTTTAATTCGTTAACATGAGCGCGGAAAAAATACGCACCACGTATGCACTACAAACGGAGTAATGTGAACCTGGTGTTATGTGTGTGCGCTGCGAGTGTGCATGAGCGCACGGTCTCCAGGAGAGCAGGCGAGCGTTGAATGGTTAAACACTGGTAAGAATTAAAAAGTAATGCAATTTATAAACTTTAGTGACGATGTGACACTGCCTCGACTGTGCAAGTGACAATTCCTGTGTCAACTGTGCAGTGTGCAGCTC
>NW_015536503.1:1283702-1361851 GCF_001515605.1 Sinocyclocheilus anshuiensis | reverse complement strand
AACTGTGCAGCGTGCAGCTCGCTTATAGACAGACGCGATGTGTGGTGATTTGAAGCCATTTGCGTATTTTGAGAGAGAATGAGAGCGCGCGCGGTGATTCACTCACATTGTTTGTGAAATTACGTCTCACACAAGGTTTTCAAATTACTTTATAAGTTATTTAATGAAGAAATATGAAGGTGAGTGCCTCACCTTCAGCATTATAATTATTTCACCTGCGCCGGACAGAGACTGAACTACGGTGGTGCAGCGGTGCCGCTGCATGTCGTGCCGAACCTCTCATGGCAGCGTCATCAGCTTGAGATCGTTTTTTTGAGATCGGCCTTTTTAGAGACCGCCGATCAAACATCCCAACGTGATTATCGACCGATAGTGATCGGTAGCCGATCAATCGGAGCACCCCTAACAGTAATCGTTAAAACATTCTTCAAAATATCTTCTTTTGCATTCAACAGAAGAAAGAAAGTCTAACAGGGTCAGTAAGTGAGTAAAAAGATTAATTTTTTGGTGAACTATCCCTTTGGATGATGCTTTTGTACTCATGCATAAATTTGTAAAGTCAGTAGGCGCCAGTGTTGTTTTGGACCCCATTGTCTTTCATTATATGGACAAAAACAGTTATTCTTTAAAATAACACAGGAAGTTTACAGGAAGAGATGTAACATTTTGTTGTTTTGACATGTGCTTGCACAATTACGTAGCCTACTTGTGTGCGTAATTCTGAAGAGATTTGTATTTGGAGATTGTGAGGACTGTATCTGATTGCTAGTTTCCGTTAGCTGTTTAATCTTAGTTTCCCCACTCAGCTAATCTCTCATCAGAACAAATAAGTAATCTTGACAATGCTAAATGCTCTGCATTTAGCATCAACAACAACAGTACATCATGCTAAATTGTACGTTTCCATGTGAATTACCCTAGCAGGACTGTAACTGGAGGGTTAAACTAATGCGTCTGCGGTCACAGACCCCACTGTAACTACCGTTCATTCGTTTTGCAGCATACTGTATCTTATCAAAATGGACGTGTATGCAAAATAACACTCTGCATCTTCCTTTTTCCATTCCCTCCCACGTAAGTGGCTCTTATTTCAAAGGCTGTTTGTTGGGGCAGAGGGCTTGGCATCTAATGGAGAGGGTTTTGTATTAACCCACAGCACAAAATCAATGTTTTGATGAGAGGGTGAGCATTAGCGAATGCTAATGTATGCAGCAAGCCGCACTAAACACCTGCTGCCATGGTTACTGCGAGGGCTTCTGAAGGTCATGGCTGACTCTCCCACTGAAGGTAGAGCCTGAATGTGGCCACTGCAACATTAGGTGTTCAGACCACCTGGAGGAAGACAGGCAGACTGAGAGAGACAGAGGCTGCTGCTTAAACTATTGCTGCAGTGTGTAGTATGTATTCTGTTCACATTATGCAGAGTTTTGGTGTGTGAATACACGGGTTGCCTACTATTTTTGCCAAAATGAGAAGTATATGACCAGTATGTTAATGTTAACTAAAACGAACACTATTAAAGATCATTTTTGGTAATTGTTTTAAAGGAGTCTTGTAAGTGTTTTTCTTGATCTTACTTTTATTGTTTTGTATGAGGTTTTTTTTGTAGTTATCTTTGTGTGAAACTCTATCTTCTGCCGTCTTGACCAGGTCTCCCTGAAAGAAAAGATTGTGATATCTCAGCTGAAATAAAATAGAATATAATATTAGATTAAAAACTTAAATGAAAATTAGAAATGTTGCCTTGAATTAAATGAACTGAAGCTAAAACTGAAATAAACAGCTAAAAAAAACTAATGCAAATGGCAAAAGCACAAAACAAAAGTATTAAAACGTAAACAAAAAATAAAACAATCTTATTAAACAGTCAATTAAAACAGTCTCTAAGACAGTCTTACAGGATGAGTAAATGTTGGCAAAATTTTCATTTTTGGGTGAACTGTACCTTTAAGGCCACATTTGGATAATGTTATTTGCCCTTTTCTTTTTAAATGAAAGTGCTCACTTTGTTTGACTTTGACTCTCTTTGTTTGAATATAAATATTAGATGAAAACTTAAACTTATAAAAAAAAACATAAATGAAAAACTAAAAATAAACATTTAAAAGAAAACAAAAATTAATAAAAATGACAAAAGCACAAAACAGAAGTACACAAACAAAAATTTCAACTGAAATAAAAAATAATATAAAGTTAATTTAAAATATAAATAAATACTATACTAATATATATATATATATATATATATATATGATTTTCCATTTTCGGTAATTTCAGCCAAATATTGACATTTTTACACGCATGCACGCACACACGCACGCACACACACACACACAGAAGCTAAATACAATACAAAAAACTGCAATTAAAATGCAAAATAACTCATCCCTCTATTTATCTATCTAATTAAATGTGGTGCAATATGATGAGGCTATGTGATGATGTAGCATACTTGTATATACTACATAAAGACACACTGTCATAAAGAAAGAGGACAGATAAACAAAGAATGAGTGCAGATGGATATAGTACGCTTGTCCGCACATTGTCCCAGAAGGCTGAACAGAAGCCAAGCAGCCTGTTCAGGACATACACTGAACATCACCCAAAACACAGCCCAACGAACTCATTCACCCACAGACACACACACGCACATGCCTGGTTTCCATAGGAGTAATGGTTTTTATACTGTACAAACCGTATATTCTATCACCCTACACCTAAACCTACCCATCACAGTAAACTTTCTGCATTTATACTTTCTCAAAAAAAAAAACTCTTTCTGTATGAATTATAAGCTTGTTTCTCCATGGGACCTCAATTGAGGTCCCCACGGTGACACGACTCACGAGAAAAAAACACACACACACACACACACACACACACACACACACACACTTTGGCTATGCTATACAGTGCCTTATACACTGTATACTGCATACTATTTTGGAAAAATAATAAATGAAATGGTATGCATTATGCAAAGACAAACATTTCAAACAGTATTTGTTACATAGTCGTCACATATTTTATTCTATGATTTTCTGTGTATGTGCACACAGAGCCCAGATATGTTTCTCATCTGCATATAATCTCAGTGAAGAACACTTTTGTGTGTCTATATGAGTACTGGTATTAATGAATACATATAGAGAGTCCTTCAGTACATGAATATCTGTTCCAAACCAATAGACTTCCAGCCATTTCTGAAGCACACCCTCATTAAGATAACAGTAAATGTGTTTTGTTAAGCCAGTTTAAAGCTGGTTCTGTTCACTGAAGGCCCTTGTGTCTTTGGCTTGTACTGGTTAATTAAACAAATGTAAATTGTGTAGACGGAACTGTCTCTGGTCTTTCTGTGGGGCAGCATTTGGAGGCTTTGATGTTCTGTAATTCATTCTATCGATCTTTTAAATAGAAGTCTGTCCCAATAGACTAGGGTTTCCATTGAGAATAAAAGCAAGTGGGGATGTCAAGGGATAATGAGATGAGATTATTATTGTGTTAGTCTCAGTTTGTTTGGTTTTTGTGAGAATTTTGAGGAATATGGATTTAATTATGATATATTTGTGGTATTTTTGCTCAGGTTATAAGATAGAGTGAGCAATAAAACAAATAATTAAAAATAACATAAAAATAAAAAATAAAGACCAGCTTCCCAAACATCTATTGGTCGAAGAAAGCAAATAGTCCTGTCCCAAATTCATGCCATTGGTAATACCAGAGTGTTTACTTTTTCAAGAGAATAAATGTATGTATGTATATATATACTCATGTCACCATTATGTTCTTTTAGTTTTATTACCATGGACTTTTAGTTAATTTCTCATCACGTTCCTGTTTCCTTTGTCTTAGTTTCCCGCCACTCATCAGTTTCCATGGACACTCATTACCCATCACAACTGATTGTCATTTTAGTTCATTATCTCTGTGTATATGTGTGTGTGTGTGTGTGTATATGTGTATATATATATATATATATATATACACACATTTTATTAATTTTTTAGGCCATTTATATGCTAGTTCTCTTAAATACTGACACATCATTTATCTTTTAGCAAATATACTTATTTAATATTTATTAAAACAATCAAAACAACTTTTATTCTCCTTCTCCTGTGAAAACTAGGAAAAATATTGATGACTCATCCTGCACTATGCTGTTTTTTTGTCCAATCAGATGCTCTTTAGAATAATGCCCCGCCCCTTATTACTATCTACAGTGACTATCAAGTAGCAAATAATGTTTGTGAATCTAGACCCCTTACTTATTTATTTTTTTAAAGGGACAGTCTTTTTGATTTGTCCCTCCCAAACTTCCTGCTTCAATAATAAATACATAAGAGACAGGAAAAATTCACTTTTTAAATTTTTTTTTTATTAAAGGCTTTTTTGGTCCTTTAATCATGAAAAATTTTAAACCAAATCTAAAGCATGATGTTTCCTGCATCATTTTTCATTCTTAATTTTCCTCTCTTTCTTTTTGATACATTCCATGTTGTCCCCCACTAATATCTGTCAGTGTGCAGTGAGAAAGTGATTGTTTATAAGCTACTGAACTTACACTTATTTGTGTATGTCTGCACCAAAACTAGGTCACTGTCTGCAGAGACTCCATCTTTTCTGCCCTTTTGACACCCTCTTTCTTCTGCCGTATGTCTGTTGGGGGAAGGCAATAGTTATATGCGCCGGTGTGAGCTAACATGTGATAATGTTGGACTGGAAATGCTTTTTGCCATATCTGTGTGGGTGATGAACAGGGTTGGAAATCTCCTCAGTGACCTCTTAATGCCTCATCACCCAATTATGATGTATCTGAGACATTTCGAGAGTCCTTTTTGTGTATGCATGTATGTGAGCACATGTATGTGTGAATTCGACACATTTATAGTGTTATTTGAACTGACATTGTTTTCTCACAGGGCGACAACAGTTCACAATCAGAAAAACAAACCAAATCTTCTTATCTTATGCAAGCACAACCTTCTCATCTTACATTCATTGACATTACATTGTGTTCTTTGTTTCTACATACTAAATGCTTAGGTGGAGTGGCTGATTAGTATGTACTTGGAAGAGTCTGTTGGTGAAATGAAACTAGACAAAAATAACAATGTTTGTGCATTTTATATGCAAATGGATGAGTTGGGTACACTTGTGTGCTTGACTTGTGTATGTGTGTATGTTTTTGTGCCTATTTGTGATAGTCAGTGTGTGTTAATAATTCAAAAATCCATTACTTTCACCCTATGTGTCAAAATCCCCTTCGTTATTGTGTTATATAAACAGTATTCTTTTCCCCCCTCTGTTCACACAAAACCTTGCATCGTTCCTGGAGTTCCTGTAATAGTTAGCGTGCTAATGCTAATCTCATGTTCTTGAGCTTTAATGAGAGGACATTTAAGCAATTAAGGCTTAGATTTGATTATTTGATAGGTCAAGAGTGCTAAAGTGGCCAGGGTGAGAGAAAATGACAAATGAAATCTCTAATTTGTCAATTGTTTCTCCAAAACAGCAATGCGATTAAAGGGACAGCAACTACTTTTATTCTCAGAAAAGTGGAATTGGACCAGCATAGGGACAGTTTCCCACCGTCATGGACATGATTTGCTACTGTACTTTCTATTGCTAGTTTGTATCAGGCGGTATTGGTGGTGGATTGGTAGAAAGCATTTGAGTAGTTCAGGATGAGTCATCAATATTGTTTGGTCTGTTTTCCAGAGAAAAAGACTAGATTTTAACTGTGGATCTACTGAAAGTTAATTTTGTCAGCTATATACTAGAATATAGATTACTTGAAAGCTAATAGAAATGGACTAAAAGTCACAAAACTCAATTCAAAAAGTCACAATTTCTATTTTGTAAGGTTATATTTTTTTGTAAAAATGTCAGTTTAGAGAACAGCAGCTGAAAGGAAGACAGTCTTTGGAAAGAACACTGATTCTTTTTCAAATGGAAAAATCACGTACTTGGCTTGTCCTTCAGTGTGCTCAATTTGCAGTCAATGTATGGTTAGTTTGACAGCAAGAATGTGGGGAATGGAGGATTAGTAGATGAAGATAGAAGAAACTGTACTGAGATTATTCTCAGAAGTGGGAACTGGTTTGGGTGGGAGGAAAAATGTTGGTTTCAAATACCTAGTTCAAATAATCTGGAGTTATAATAATTATTGCAAATGATATCCTTCAAAAGAAATTAATACATTTCATTATTATTATTATTGTGTATTTTTTAATGTATATTCAAATTAATACATTAAATTATTTTCAATAGTAAAACTAATAAAAACTAATGCAATTTACTAAATAAACCTTCTGTTGGCCATAATAATGGTTTGAATGTTTGAATGTCACTTTATCTTTTACATAATCTCTTATGTGTTATTTAATTGGTTCACTGTTTTTTATTTAGCTGAATATTCTATAATATCAATGACCGATTGTGAATACTTATCCCATATGGCAGGGGTCACCGAACTCGGTCCTGAGGGGCCGGTCAAAGCCACTAGAAGGCAAGTCTGCAACCTTTAGCCAAAAAAGCTAACGCTTCCGCTTTGTCAGTACGTGGGAAAGGAGACCAGAGGCCTTTTTTGTTTTTGAATGGATGGATGTCAATGGAGGAGAGGCTTCACTACGCTGAATAAAAAGCTTTTTAGATTTGATTATTTGATAGGTCAAGAGTGTTAAAGTGGCCAGGGTGAGAGAAAATGACAAATGAAATCTCTAATTTGTCAATTGTTTCTCCAAAACAGCAATGCGATTAAAGGGACAGCAACTACTTTTATTCTCAGAAAAGTGGAATTGGACCAGCATAGGGACAGTTTCCCACCGTCATGGACATGATTTGCTACTGTACTTTCTATTGCTAGTTTGTATCAGGCGGTATTGGTGGTGGATTGGTAGAAAGCATTTGAGTAGTTCAGGATGAGTCATCAATATTGTTTGGTCTGTTTTCCAGAGAAAAAGACTAGATTTTAACTGTGGATCTACTGAAAGTTAATTTTGTCAGCTATATACTAGAATATAGATTACTTGAACGCTAATAGAAATGGACTAGAAGGCAAGTCTGCAACCTTTAGCCAAAAAAGCTAACGCTTCCGCTTTGTCAGTACGTGGGAAAGGAGACCAGAGGCCTTTTTTTTTTTTTGAATGGATGGATGTCAATGGAGGAGAGGCTTCACTACGCTGAATAAAAAGCTTTTTAGAGGAAACAACGTATTATTTAATGAATCAACAGCCTTTTGGCTAATCTTTAACATGTTTTACACTAAACAGTACTTTTGAACTATTTTTAGAGTTTACACTAAAAAAAATGCTGTTTTATAAGAGAAGTCACTGACTTTTTGCGACAGGTGGGATACAGCTTACGGCACTTCTCATTCATTCCTATGGTATCTGTAAACGGCGATTGAGTGCCGCACAACTCTGACTGAAATTCAGTGACATCAAGGCTGTAATGTGATTGGTTATTAAGGCACACGTGATCCAAGTTGACCGTTACGCCTTCTTCAATAGTAAGTAATACAGACCCTCGTATCTCCTAATAGTAAGACAATCTCTGGGCCGGTGTACTGCAGAGTTTAGCTCCAACTTGCCTCAACACACCTGCCTGGAAGTTTCAAGTATACCTAGTAAGATCTTGATTAGCTGGTTCAGGTGTATTTGACTAGGGTTGGAGCTAAACTCTGCAGGACACCGGCCCTCCAGGACCGAGTTTGGTGACCCCTGCCATATAATAACAATATACCCCAATATTTTATTTAATGAACTGTATTTTTTTAATGGTAATGATGGTGCAAATGTTTTTTTAAATAGGCTTTTTGTAGCAAATAATTTAAGATTTGTGCCTACTCAGAAACTGACTTTTAATAAATCTATATAAGTTTGACAACTAGCCCCGGTAGTAATGTCAGTTGGTGTAATTTCAAGTATTTCCCTATATCTTCTATATATGGGCTGTTGTTCTCTGGAATTGTTTACAGCAAATTCTGTAACTTTGTTCATACAAAACAAGCTGAGGTGGAGTAGAAATCCGAAGTCACAGAAAGCCCAAGGGGGGATCAATGTAATTTGAAATCAAGACTATTGAGCAATATGAGTCACATTTAGTTTCTTTTCTTTTTTTCTTTAGAGCTGTGGTTCCTTACTTGGACGGGAAGTAACAAGACAGGGAGGGAGAGAGAATCTTAAATTACAAGATAAGATCTTTGTTTGCAATTGTAGGATAGTCTATGCTGGGGAAGAATTAGTGTCCACGGATTGGATGAAGTTTTCTGACAACCATAAATGATCCAGTATCATTTCTCACCACCTCACCTTCTCCTTCAACACACACACATAAAGGTAATTTACAAGGCAAACATGCCATAAGAGCAAAGTATCTTATCTAGAGATCTAGGGCAAGTTAGATGCACTTTCTCAAACATGTTTTGGACCCACATCATTGTCCCAAACAGGTCTGACCTGAAAGAAGAGGCTGAAGCTAATCTATTCCCTTTAACCCATTGCATTGTTCTGCTTTGAGTTTGTCTCAAATGATGCATCACATGCCTATGGTACACAGTACACTTTAAGAATGATGTCTGAGTTAAGATTAGATTCTATCCTGAATGACAATTCATAGTGTTACATGTTAAGGAGGTTTTGAGAGGTTTATGGTGTCCGTTTATCAGCCTGTCCGTTAAACGCTCTGACTGATTGGATGTGAATGAAAAACCTTGTATGGGTTGTCCTCTTTTTCCAGGACCTGGACTGGCTGGGACAGACACAGCTGTTGATTAGTAGCAACACTTGTACCAAGGTCAGAACATGGTAGTGGGTTATTTTAGACAGAAAGTGGAAGTGTTAAGGCTTCAGCTGGCTTCATCTTATCTCTCAAGTCTGTAGGATCCTGATATCGCAAGGCAATCTTTTTTAGGGTTTTTAGAGTTTTCAATTTGTTCTTTCATCAACAATTATGGTATTTTTTTCTGTTCAAGAAGGTACAGTAGGCAACAGTGCTATTTTAGTATTATTTAAATGTAAAAAATGTAATTGGCTTTTATTTTTATATTACAATTTTATAGACAGAAAGTGGAAGTGTTAAGGCTTCAGCTGGCTTCATCTTATCTCTCAAGTCTGTAGGATCCTGATATCGCAAGGCAATCTTTTTTAGGGTTTTTAGAGTTTTCAATTTGTTCTTTCATCAATAATTATGGTATTTTTTTCTGTTCAAGAAGGTACAGTAGGCAACGGTGCTATTTTAGTATTATTTAAATGTAAAAAATGTAATTGGCTTTTATTTTGATATTACAATTTTAATTTTAGTTTAAGTTTCAATAAATTTGTTATGTGCATGCTTTTGTTATTTTTACAAATATAATAAAAAAATGCATATATAGATTTAATTTATTTTTATTTACTTTTAATAATTTTAGTAGTTAAATGGAACTAGTTGTCAAATGTTGTCATGGCAAGTAGTTAAAAATAGTTTGTTTACATTTTTCTTCTTTTATTTGATTTCAATTACCGAAAGTTATTTTTAATAGTCTAATTAACAATAACAACAGTGTTAAGCTACTTGATTATGATGCCTTGTAAGATTCCTTGTTTTATCCAAATAAAGTAGCATCAAATATAAACCGCTGGCAATCCCAGAATGCATTGCAACAAACTCAGTAACAAAACAAATTCAAGATGGTGAACCAAGTAAGAGAATTGTTTATTATAAATACATTTCATATTAAAAAGTATCTATAAATAATTCAGTATAAAAAAAGATGGACTATTTCACACAGTCACTGCTGAAAAAAAAACCTCACTTAAACTACCTTAAGCTTTTTTTTCTTAGGTGGTTTAGGATGGCCATCATTGCTTTAAGGTCTCCCAGTGTTTAGCAGGTTTATCTGCATGTGCAAGTTGAAAAGTGACCAAAAACCCTCTAAAACCAAATAACAGACTAGGTGAGGAGACCAGCTAAAATCAACAAATCAGCATAGGCTGGTTTAAAAAAAAAATTCAGCAAAGGTTAGTGTGTGCTGTTTATGTTTATATTGTTTTGTTAGCTTAGCAACATGCTATCATCAACCTCCATTGGAAACAATTGTAAGTTTGTGATTGGAAACAATTGTGAGTTGCTGCCTATGTAAAGCATTTCAAATCAGTCACTTATGAAGTTCCATGATGATCAGGATGTAGGCAGTTAAGCAACGAGGCAGATCACTAGGGGTTGGAACAGTGTTGCCGTGTTTATTCCAGTTCTAGTTTAAAGTTCAGTATTGTACTAATTACAATACTTTGGCACATCTAGTTGCCACATTTAATCTAGGTTCAGTGTGAGAAATTGTTGTGGGTTATGTAAAGATTAATCGGAATATAAGTGATGAAATGCTTGTTTCTTGGTTAACCACAGGACAAAATTTAAATAAATAATAGCCAGAATTCTGTAAAAACATTGTGAAAGGAAAAGTAGATGGTTCTAGTCATGAGGAACTGATAAATCCTTCTTAGCTGGATGCTTGGCCTTTGATTACACAATAGTGCAAAGTGACTTTTCAACAAAGGAGAATTAAACACCTAAAGCCACATTAGACCTTTTTCAAATAAGTAGTGGTTAAATAATCAGGTTTAATACTAATGCACAATCAAACAACAAACTTTAACCGCGTGACCTGAAAATTGATCTTGTGTTGATCAATTCATGGCTTTGCTTGTCAAAATGTAGGCAGCTAACTAAATGTTAACTTAACCATTTTTTTGACATCCAGAAACATTAACATTCATTTTGATTTTGTTACTATATCAGTATTTTTATAAATATAGAAATTAAATGTCAAATATGTTACAAAATTAATATTAAAAATATATATTTTGAATATATATATATTACAAATGTTTTATTGTTGTACATATATATTGTTTAAAAGGTAGATGCTGTTTCTTAGGTCGGGAGGTCACTTACTTAAAGTCAAAATATATCTGTGATGGCACTTTATTATCACAAATCTGTTCACAAACCTCTAATATTGACAATAAGTCTCAGTATTTATGATAAATTAAACATATAAACATGCCCTTATCTAGCTTAAATCATCCCTTTCCCAATAATGTTGTTGTGTAATTGTGCAATAGTAAAAAAAAAAAAAAAGGGCCTTCAGTGACCCAATGATGCGTTAAACATGGATGGCAGTCCGGCTGCCGTGGCAACTGGTTCAGTGCAGTTATGCAAGAGATGGGACATAGGATGGCAGAGATCGTGTTGTGAATTAATTTACTGCCGTTTAGAGATTGTCAGACAAATCAAAAGGCTTTTCTGCTCCCATTCTGAAGTTACATCACCAATCAAGAAGAAAAAAGAAAACAGACCAGTTAAATTTTTAAAACCATAATCTTGCATTTTTGTTATCATTGCATATAGATACATACTACAGTATGTAATCAGTCGTTTCTAGGCCTGTATAAGTGTTTTGCCTGTGTGCGCAGCTGTGGGTGGTTTTCCCGTGGGAGAGCAATCGCATCAGCAAGGACAGAGTCAGATGCTTGGGTTTAGATAGCGAGAGTGTCTATATACTGTAGAATGTTACGTCACCTGCTTAAATCGCAGTCTAACTCGACCTATTTAAGAGAGCGAGGCATTCTGAATACAGTTTTGACATTATTTCTGTTTTCTGTGCAGCCATAACGACTTAAAGGTCAAAATATATTCAACCTGATGGCGTGTGCTCTGTGTATGTCATACTGACCTAATTTGGAGTTGCGCAAAGTGTGTGTGTGTAACTGCCTCACCCCATACACATCCTCAGGGTGAGCTGTGTAACAATCCTGGCACAGGTTGCCCTTCACTGACATGAAAGGAAAATGTATATATGCGTATGTGGGTGGAGAAGGGGATTCATCAGTATCTATAATAAAGAAACCTTTCTGTATGATTAAACCAATTACATAATCATAGTTTTTGGTACACCTTACATAATATAATACATTTTTACAATTCTTATTTTTTCTATATTGTTCCGGAGATGGTGGCACACTGCAAAATTGTCTTTCTTACTGTTTCCAGTACAAACATCTAAACTTTCTTTACTTGAAAAGCAAAATTATTTAAGAAATGTATAAATAAATAAATAAAATGGTCAAAATTAACTTTACAAAATGATAGTGTGGTAAGAAAAAATAATATTGTTTTCCCTTTCAATTAAGTTTACTTACGTTTATTTTTCTTAGCCAATTAGAATATTTTTTTATTTTTTAAAGTATAAACTCAATTATGATGCATTTTTCTTTTTTGCTTAAAGCAAGAAAATAATCTGTCAGTTGGATAAGAAAAATAATCTTGTTTCCCCCTTGAATTAAATGTATTTTTCTCACCCCGTTTGAAGATATTTTTCTTGTTTTAAACATAAACTCACTTAATTTTGATACTGAAAAAAAGAATCAGTATTAAGTGAGTTTATGCTTAAAACAAGAAAAAAGTGCCATGGTGTAAAAAAAAAATAAAAATCTTGTTTTTCCTTTAAATTATGTTTCTTTTTCTTACCCCACTGGAATACATTTCTGTCCCGTTTCACAGACAAGGCTTAAGGCTAGTCCCAGACTAAAATGCATGTTTGAAATGTCTTAACTGAAAATAACTTACATTGACGTATTTTGAAATATGTCAGTGCCATTGTTTTGTCTCACTATGCACACACCAGTAATGTATTTTTCTAAGGCATTTTTATAAAAGCTACTTAAATATCCTAATTTAGCTAAAGCTTAGTCCTGGTTTAAGCTAAGCCTTGTCTGTGAAACTGTCTCAGGTTACGCATGTAACCATGGTTCCCTGAGAAGGGAATGAGACCTCTAGTGGTCGCTATGGAGTAGAGACCTGCACTCCCGCGGGAGTACCGAGGGACCCGCGGGACCCAACGCAACAGGGTGCGGCGCGGGACAACTCTTGATGGGCGAGTGCGGGTGCGGGCGGGAAGAGACTCGTGTGTGTGCGGGATGCGGGAGAATAAAATGATTCGCGGGACTCCCGCAAAATAGAAATTATCTAAATATAAAGTGTCTAAAACATATAAATTGTTATTTATCTGTTGTACAAAAGCAAAAAGAACAACTAATATTAACATTAAAATGATTGATATGCGCAAGCTAGGCATAGTTTCTATTTATAACACGTGTTTAAAGGGTAGCGCAATGTAGCCAATCTCAGACTCAGCTGTTGATTTCTAGAATCTTAGTAACTAGCACAACACTGGTTATAACAGAGCTTTATGAGTTAGAGATTAACTGAGATGTCAGATTTCTATTTCTGAGGGAGCGGGCGGGCGCGGGACACAATCTTGCGGGAGCGGGACTGAAAAATCCGTCCTGCGCAGGTCTCTACTATGGAGAATGCGTTCAGTGTGATTGGTGTCTGAAGCACATGTCTTAACAAGACAATAACATTGGTTGGGTGACAGCCTGTGACATCACTACCAGTGCGACCACAGTATGAAAGGGCACAGGGAGAATACGTCATCCACTTCTTCGTCTGAAGCTCGCATCCAAGGCATGGCAAGAAAAGAGGATGCAGGTCTCATTCCCTTCTCAGGGAACCATGGTTACATAAGTAACCTGAGACATTCCCTTTTGAGGGAACTCAAACTGCATCCTCTAGTGGTCGCTATGGGGAACGGAATACCCATGCTGCTATGTTGAGGGGAGTGCATGCCATATTTCCTGAGATGAGCACTAAGCACCAACTCCACAGTGTAACCATCGGAGTCGCCCCTCAGACGCATCGGCGGCTGCTACTATCCCCTTCGGCCAAAGGCCCGAGCTACATACCCAAAATAACTTGCCTATTAAGTAGGGATGTTCATTTTAACCGTTTAACCGGTTAACCGACGGTAAGAATTTTGACCGATTAATACAATCAGTTAAACGGTTTAAAAAGTCATTTAATTATTAATTTTTTTAATTTATTTTTATTTCTTTATTTATTAATTGCATGATTTGCCGCATGGTTTGCTGCATGGTTAAAATACGCTATGCGTATAAAAAAATTCGTTTTTTAGGGGGGAAAAAACATGTCGCGTATAAGTCGCATTTTATTATTTCATTCAGAAATAGGCCTAATGCCGACACGAAATGTTTACAAACATTATAATAAACACTGTAAACATAGCTAGGCTATTTTAGTTCCCCTCACTCCACAACAAATCCTTTCAATTAACAGTATTTAGAAAAGAACAAGAATTAAAAATATAAGAAGCTATAGCAATATAAATGACAAGCCAAAACGAATTCATTTACATTAAAATGAAACTGAAACCAACGTTGGGTCTATATTTGTACAATATAGGGTCTATATTTTGGGTCTATATACATCTTTTTTTTTTACTACATCGTTTTTTTCCATATGTTTGACTGACTGTATTTTATTATGATAATGAACAGGCTGCATTGTCGAGGTAGCAATGCTTAACTGTGCGCGCATGCGGTGCTGGCGCAATCACTTTAATTTTTTTTCTTCTAACAGTGGAAGAAACTACTCCTTTTAGTCCTAAAGATAATCGGAATTGTAAAAGGTTTGCCTTTATTTGTGTACATTCACAATAAAAACAAATCTTTGTGCTTTTGTAAAATAAGCCTAAAGAAAAATAGGATGCCGCTTGTATGACTGTGCACGGTGCTCCGGGAGCTGAGTCCTTGGCTCTCAGATCGAGAGGAGAACTCACATAATCAATCTGGGAGCTGCAGGCTCATAATGACCACGTCTCTTAAATAAAAGCTTGCAGATGGATCCACACGTCTCACGTCTCGTCAGCCCCGTTACATAGGTAACCCTCGCGCAGTGAGGGGAGCACTGCCAAGCTCATCAGGGCAGCCTCGACTGCACATGGAGCTCTGAGAGCAGAGTTTTTAGTTCTCAGATCGAAAGGAGAACTCACATGCTCCATCCGGGAACGGCAGGCTCATGGATGTCCCTCCCGCAGTGAGGGGAGCACTGCCAAGCTCCAACCGTAAGAGCAGCCCACCAAGGAGGCAAAAGATGGCCTAACAACCTGGTATGACTGCTCACGGAGCCCTGGGAGTAGAGTCTTTGACTCTCAGATCGAGAGGAGTACTGCCAGTGTCTGGAAGCTACCACATCAAAGGAGACCCAAAGGGGCCTAACAACCTGAGGTTGCAGCCCTGCTCTGGAACCTTGATGACCAGGGAGGCCCCTGAAGGGGGCATAGCAACTCTGTGTCAAGGTTATCCAGTGATGATATGAATGGGGAGTCCTAATAAGACAGGCCTATCAACCCGTTATTAAGGGAACCAGGATGCTGTACCAGAGACGTACCCACGAGCAACCCTAAGGAGCACGAGGGAGGTACAGTCAAGCTCCTGCCTCTGGGGAGCAGAATGCTCAACTGCACCTACTCGAAGGTGAAGAGTATTGGCTCAACCCGGAGGTGCAAAAGTACCAAGGAGGCTACGCAGGCCTACACTTTGAGCTAAGGAGAACCTAATTTGGGAGGTCTAGTAGGCCACGAAACCCAAAAGGTCACCAGAGTGAAGGGAGAAAGGACCCAGAGGAGGCTCGCAGAGAACCATGCAACCCTGAATGAAAGTTAAGGCGCACAGCATGGACTCATGGGGTGCAGTAAAGTGTGGTTATCTGAGGAGGACATAATATGAATCATACATGTCCTAACAACTCCAGATTAGGTTATCCCTCATTACACAATTTCTTATGTAAAAGGAATTGGAAACAGCAGGAAATTACTGAAAGGGAAGAAATTTCCTGTCAGGTCCCTTCCATGCTCTGCCTATAAACCCTATGATTGGTCTGACTAATTGCCTCTGCAACCGCGGGCATAGGCAGAGAATTCTCACCGTGACCGCGATGTGCAGCATGCGTTCGTCTCCCCCGGGAGCTAAACATGCTCCGTTCAAACGCTAGATTCCCTCAGAAATCAAGTGAAAACAGAAACCACTGCCCACGAATGCGTTATGATGAGCACAAAGAAATGAGCGCAATGAGCACATTACTCCCTCAAGAGCTGAACGCACTTGCTTCTCACCCAACAACACAACACAACACACGAGTCGTGTGAATCCACAGGTATCTGAGCAAAGTCTCTGACGAGAGACATGCACTCCTAGTCATGCTTAGCTGCTAGCTAACATAGACAAACGGCAGTGAAGACGAAGAAGCGGATGACATATTCTCCCTGTGCCCTTTTATACTGTGGTAGCGCCGGTAGTGACGTCACAGGCTTTCACCCGGCCAATGCTATTGTCGTGTTTAGACATGACTTAGTGCTTCAGACACCAGTCACGCTGAAGTTGTTCCCCACTGTATATAATTATATATAATTATAGAGGACTCAGTTCGGGTTCCCTCGAAAAGGAATGGGCCTTCATGTTTTACACAAACTCACATAATTTTGATACATTTCACATTTTGCTTCTTAAGTAAATATATCTTGATTTAGTAACGTTTAGATATTTGTACTGAAAAACAACACAAAAATACTAGGTAACAAAATCTCTTTTTTTGCAGTGCATTGGAGACAACTGCTTTTAAATGATGTAAGAACGACACAAACGCTGACATCAAACACAGCTAAAGCAGAGCTGCATCAATATTCTAGTAAGTGGGAGGCAGACAAATAGAGGACAGACGGGCAGCTGGTTACCAGCGGCAGGGTCGAACGCGTTTATTAAATACCATGCAGGAGGGCTGTGCAGGCGTAGGAAGACAGCTGGACAAAGTGAAAGAACAACAGATAGATTGATAGGATGGAGAGAGAGAAAATAAATGTGTGTGAACTGGATTATATGTCACATTTTTTATTGTAACCCTTTACAAATCTTTAGTACTTAAAGGAATAATTGACCCAAAAATTAAAATCGGCTGTAAATTTACAGCAAGTGATGTAATACTAAATTTCTCCAAATGTTTTCTGATGAAGAAACAAACTCATCTACACCTCGGATGACTTGAGAGTGGATTAATTTTATGCAGTTTTTTTATTTTTTGGTAACTATTTCTTTAAAGGAACATAAAAGACAATCTTTTGATTCAATCTTTTGAATCATTTCTGCTGTTTATGTCTGTTTTGAAAAATGCCTCAGTGTTTTTTGTCCACAAAATGAAAGTCAATTGAAATGAAAGTTCCTTTGGACCCCACTGACTTTAATTATATATATATATATATATATATATATATATACATGTGCAGTCTGGAGGATACATTAAATAATTCGTTTTTCAATTTAAATTTTTGAGAGGTACCTGTATATATATATATACTGTATATATATATATATATATATCAATATTTATATTTATATTCTTAATAGAAGAAATCAAATCCTATGGGTTGGAAAAAACATAACGCTTAGTAAATTTTGACAGAATTACCGTATTCCTTTTAATGCTACAATACACAATAGATGCCCCAGGGACAGTGTCTTTTCTGGTCCCCCTTATTTTGATGCATTCAGCACGCAGTAATCGGTTTGTGTTTTTTCTTGAACTGAATAATTCAGACAAATGCTGTGACCTCAGGGCTGAGGGACAGGATGTTCTGAACAAGTCCATGTTAATTTTGCATTAATGAAGGGCTTTGGAGGCCAAACACACAAACACTGACATGTACAAGGACACACTCGCAAACTCAAATAAGCTGAAATTCATATGCACGGACACAAGTTAATACTTACGCAAATATACTCGCATAGGCAAAATCTGTGGTGAAACAAACCATGGGTTTTCATTTACTCACTGGCTAAAAATTGACTTCAGGGTCTTGTGCAATCATGAGAAGTTTCCCAGAGTTTAGATGCTAATTAAAAATTAAGCACATTTTGAAAAGTAGAAAACATTTTGTCTTAATTAAAGGCACAGTCGCAGCCCAACAGAACTGCTACTTAATAAAGGCACTTTTAGTGTGCATGTGTGTGGTGGTGGGGCGGGGGGGGGCATTACACCTGCTCTTTCATGTTACAGGGAGAGTGACATGTTTAAAATCAGGTGTGGGTCTCTATTCTTCAGGTTTGTATATGTAGAGGCATGTAACGCTTTGCCTCTGTGATATCCGTCACTTTTTTTTCCATCTGAAGAGAATAAGTTACATCAAGGTGTAGCCTATATATACTGGGTTTTATTTACATTTACATTTATTAATTTGGCAGACACTTTTATCCAAAGTGACTTACAGTTGAGGTATACAACAAGCGATTTATCATTAGATGGCAGCCAGGTCATTCCACCAACAAGGGACGGTGAATGGCAACATTGAAGGAGAAGCATAATATTACTCTCTTTAAAATTTCATTTAGTCCTTGAAAAGTACATATTTATACAAGTATATATTTTACTCACTAGTCACCATAAAGTACATATCCTTTTATTAAAAACATTTTTTTTTGTCGTCTGTATTACATTCTTGGCCATTAAGATTGTTTATTCTTTTATGCATTCTACATTTCTCAAAAAAAATTTAAACAAACAATGAAATTCATTTCAATATAATATGTAATTTTACAACAACAGTCATTTGTCCTTGTGAAGATTTGTTCATTCACTAGAGCAATATTTTACCTCAAGTTTTTAATTATAAATATTAAAACCATTGTTGCAGATGAAGCTGAATAGAGTGTGAACTAGAGATGGATATTAAACAAACAAACAGGGAAATCAAAAAATAAGGCATCATGTTTGATTAGTATGTAAGGAGGACTCTCTGACTAACACAGAGAAAGCCCATCTCAAGGCACACCACTATTTTTGTTGTTTTGTTTCTTTCTTAAACCGCCATAAACTGTTTTCAATACAGCATGTCGAATTAAAAATATTTATTTTTAAGAATCTTTGTTATGCACAGTTCAGTTGAGCTCCTTAACTGTTTGAAAGGAGGAACGCGAGTGTTTGCTCATGTTCCGTGACGAATCATCATAGACCTATCGTGACGTGGCAAGTTTAAATATGCGGAAGTGCATCTGAGATGCAGCCCCTAGAGAAAAAGTTCAAATCAATATTATATTCAATTCAAGTTTATTTGTATAGCGCTTTTCACGATACAAATCGTTGCAAAGCAACTTTACAACAAATGAAGTTTCTACAATATTTAGTGGTAGCTTATCTCAGTGGTGACTGTCAGTTAATGTACATATGGCAGAAATGTGGGGAAAAATAAATTAATCATCAATCAAATAGAGACATAATTAGCGTAGCTGCTGCTCCAACCAAGCAAAATTGATTTGTTTAACCCAAGCTAAAGAATAATAATGTGCATTTTTATGGACTAGTTTTATACAGCTCTAATGGTGCATTTTGTGTCGTTTTAGAACTTGTTAACTCGGTTCCCTATCCACTTTCACTGCACGGAGTGACCAAGGCATTTAATCTGCAATATTTCTCCTTTTGTGTCCCACGGATGAAAGAAAGTCATGGTTTGGAACGATGAGGGTGAGTAATGATGACAGGTTTTTATTTTTAGATAAACTATCCTTTAAATATCTAATGTCAGCCTATATCAAAATGGTGTGACAAACACACATCAGTGACTCTTTTCAGTCCCCTAGCTGTTCGTTACTCATGCAGTGATCAGATGCATTTGCATATTTATAATCTTTCTGTAAATTTGTGTGATGAGTATTTAGGTCAGTTGATAATGGTGAGTCCAGCTGGTGTTGAGATGCAGGTTTGTGTGATGTTTTACTGTGTGTATTATGTCTATCTTTTACAACCCACACATATCAGAAATCTGTCCCCCCAAAATCCTCTAAAAGCATATTGCCCGACACACAGCAGATTACTGATGTCACACTGGCTCATAGCACCATCTGTGTTCTAATTGAATTTGTCTCATTACAGAAGACAGTAGATGACCACTGCTAAACACTAAACTAATGGTGGAGCCTGTAACCTCTGAGAATAATCGCTTGAAAGCCTGCTAACAGGAGTGCAATGATGATGGAAAGCTGTTTATACGCATGTGTGCTCTGTAGTGCACAAAATGGAGACGAGACTGATTTCTTGGTTGTGTTTCATTTAAATATCTCTGCTTCAGATGCTTCTCCTAACATTCCTTGGGTTAATTAAAAATGGACAGTAAAGGAATGCTTCACCCAAAACTGAAAACTTGCTGAAAATGTACTCATCCTCAGGCCATCCAAGATTTAGATGAGTTTGTTTCTTCGTTAGAAAAGATTTGGGGAAATGTATTGTGCATCACGTTACTTGCTCACCAGTTGATCCTCTGCAGTAGATGGGTGCCATCAGAATAAGAGAAAAAAAGTTGATACAAACATCACAATAATCCACAACATGACTCCAGTTCATCAACATCTTGTGAAGCAAAAAACTACGTCATTAAGACGTTTATAACTTAACACCATTGCTTCTGGCTAAAAAAATTCCACTATCCATAATATTGCTTTTCTAGTGATTGCTGTCTCCATCAAGCTGCGAAAACAGTCCAAAACAGTTATGAAGAAATATATTGGTGGATTTTGATGGGAGAGGACAATAGGGGATGGACTTTTCACTGAAGGAAGGAAGTGTAATTATGGAATATGAACTTGCATTTTGGCCAGAAGTGACGGTTAAAACGCCTTAATGGATTTGTATCTTACAAACATGCATATATTCACTTCATAATGTTAACTGATGGACTTGAGTTGAGATTATTTGTGTAATATTGTGATGTTTTTTCTGCTATTTGAACTCTTATTCTGACGGCACCCATTCACTGTAGAGGATCCATTGTTGAGCAAGTGATGTAATGCTAAATTTCAGATCAAAGAGACAATTTTATTCACAAAAATGTTGTTTATACAAAAATTTAGTTTTATTTCTGACATAATATTTTTTAAATTGATAATATATACAGTATATTTAAAAGAAAAATATAGTATTTTTCAAAAAGACTGTTTTTCCAAAATACTATTTTTAGAGATTTTTCAGTATTCCATTCAGAATGTGAATCAAAAACGCAAATAGTCCTTCACTTACATAATACGTGTTGCTCATTGAACTAACCGTATTTCGGAATTAGAAAGGACTGCATTGGTCTGTAATGAGTGTTTCTAGTTAGTAAGCAGGAAAATAACTGCTTGTGATTTCTTCCAGTAAGTGTAAGTCAGTGTGGGTGAGAGAGATACACAGACTAAGGACATGGAAACTTTCTGGCAAGTATTTTATGATACTTGCCAGTGTATTTTGTTGGATGATCAATAATCTAGCTGTGATTGACTGCTTCTTTTAGTGTTGATTCTTTCCTTATGTCAGAAGTATGTCATGCTCGATGTGTTAGCTGGGTCTTTATTTAAGTTGCTGGATGATAAAAGAGCTAATGAAAGATGTGGGAGGCCAGAGCCACATTAAGGAAGCAGAATATTTAAAAAAGATTCAAAAGACACACACACATGCTTTTAATCTAATGAGCTACATTCATTTCTTTACAATGTGCGGTATGGAGATTAATAGGTAGGAGAAGCTTGTTTGTGTAGTTTTATTTCTTTAGTTGAGCAATATCACATCTGGTTGAAAGTGTGTGTTATGATGTGTTGTGTGTAAACTTTGGATGATGCCTACACACTAAAACGTGCTCTTGCACCCACAGGAAGACTGTGTATGGGTCTGGTCTTGTCTAAATTGCAGGGACCTAATGTCTACAAAAATATAATAAAACCTGATATCACCTGCACTGTGGGTACCACACAAGGAAAATGGCTTAATAAATGGCTAGGGGAAGCAAAAGTTATGTGTGAGAGTTAGGTTTAGTGGTAGGGATAAAATTATTTTTAATAGAGAACAGAATATTACCTCAGTATAAAAATAATAGAAGTCCCTACAACGGCAGGGTTTGGTGACAAAGTTGTTTCTGAGCTAAATCTGATAAGACCCCATTTGCAGTCATGTTAATATTTTCTTCTTTTTTTTTCCATGTGAAAAATATATAAATATATAATAGTTTACTTATATATATATATATATATATATATATTTACTATATATATAGAGCGAGAGATACATTTATAGAACTATATGTAATTATATATCAAAATATATTTTATATATAATTATAAAAATATGTATATTTATTTTTAAAAAGTTATTTTATTTAATTATATATTCATAGTTTTATGGTTAGAACTAGTGTTGTAGTACTTGAGACCGGTCTTGGTCTTGAGACTGGTCTTTAAGACCGTTTTTTGAAGGTCTTGGTCTTGTCTCAGTCCAGACCGTATTTGTACTTGGTCTTGTCTTGGTCTCAGACAGATTTTATTTCAAGACCACAACTGTGATGATATCACTAATTTGTCGGTGCATTGTCTGATTTATTTGTTAACATCATTAATGTGATGATGTAAAACTTCTTGCTTCAAATGCAATCAATAACTTATTTCTAATTTTATTTCTTTTGATACTGCTCTGCTCAGTCAGAATTCAAAAATTTAACCGAAATTAATCCAAATGCTCAAAAAAATGTAAGGTATGTTTACAAAATAGTGCTTGAGATCTTTTTTTCATATTATAACATATAAAATTAAGCAATATCACAAGAGCAAGAGAGCTGTTTTAATAAAAATACCAATTTATTTTCTATATATATATATATATATATATATATATATATTTACTATATATATATATACTGTATATATATATAGCCTATACAGTGTTTCCCATTCATTAAAGGGGTCATATGATGCGATTTTTTTATTTTTTTATTTCGCTTTGGAGTGTTACAAGCTCTTGGTGCATAAAGGGTCTTGGTCTTGTCTCAGTCCAGACCGTATTTGTACTTGGTCTTGTCTTGGTCTCAGACAGATTTTATTTCAAGACCACAACTGTGATGATATCACTAATTTGTCGGTGCATTGTCTGATTTATTTGTTAACATCATTAATGTGATGATGTAAAACTTCTTGCTTCAAATGCAATCAATAACTTATTTCTAATTTTATTTCTTTTGATACTGCTCTGCTCAGTCAGAATTCAAAAATTTAACCGAAATTAATACAAATGCTCAAAAAAATGTAAGGTATGTTTACAAAATAGTGCTTGAGATCTTTTTTTCATATTATAACATATAAAATTAAGCAATATCACAAGAGCAAGAGAGCTGTTTTCACGAATATGAGCATGATTGAAAACATGATACTGATTTGATACAAACGTTCAACAATAGTCAATATTAAGTGAATTACATAGACACAATAAAACATTTTTCTTTCTTATTTATTTTGCTATTTCGACGATGAAAATAGTTCCGAACAAATCCATAGCAGAACTGTTGTGCATTTCTGAGCATAGGTTTCTTAACAACACTCAGCGGTGATTCATTACTGAATAAATCAGCTGCTTTGAACGAATCAGTTGAATAAACGATTCTATGACTCACTCATTAATTGATTTCCCGCCACCCAGTCTACTGGCAGTTTTAGTTTTATATTCATATTCATTTCATTTTTCCATCTTATTTCTATATCCAAACCTTTATTTGTAAAGCATTAATCTCAACAATATGTATGCAGTTGTAATTGTACCAATTCAGATGCAGCCTCTGCCGCTTCTGCAGTGCAAAGATGAATTCTGTTGATTTCATTTGATTAGTTACAGTGTCCTATTATTCTAAACATATTTATTTATTAAATATTAGATTTTTTTCAGGCTGTAAATGTGGATCTTTCAGATGAATTTCAGGAGTGCTGGTTTGGTCTTGGTCTTGACTCTGTCTCGCCCTGCCTTGGTCTCAACACACTCTGGACTTGATCTCGACATGGTCACGGTTTAGGTAGTTAGAATTAGTCAGTATGAATTGAAAGTATATTTAAAATTATTTGTTCTTTTTTATATTTATATTTTTCAATTTGCTATTATTTATATACACACCACATCCTATATAAATGATGTATACATTATATAAGTGATATATCTGATATTCTCCATTTAAATAGCATTTAAGTAAGTGTGTGTGTGTGTGTGTGTGTGTGTGTGTGTGTGTGTGTGTGTGTCAGATGACAGAAGGAAGAAGGTTTCCAGACAATCCAATTTAATCCATCCAAAATACCAGATTACTACTGTGTCTGTACATAAACACCGACAAACATATATTCAGTGCATTACAAAATTACACTGGCTTTATATTTCCCCCCAAACTGGCACAGCTCACAGGAGATTTGAGGGTCTGGTCTTCACTTTACCACAATATGATGAGAAGGGACAGCCTGCACTCTCTTCATTTTAAGTGGATTGTCTGGGCTTCCTGGAGCAGAACAGACTGGCCCCTTAGTTTCTGTCAAAACTGTGTGTAAACAAATAACTCAATGTAGCTGCACATGCAGCTTTACTGTCGAGAATGTAGAAGCAATCTTATATATCATATGATTTGTTTTAGTGAATTGGTTTGTTTGGATTGTTCATGTAAATGAACCAGATCAAAATGATTCACCTATTTAAATCTCTGTGCACGAGTCAAGAACATCAACAGCCACTGTCTAGCACTTAACATAATAATCTGGACACATCTTTTTTTATGTATATCTACATTTTCCATTGGTGCAAGCAAACAAGCCAAGGCTCTACAACATTAATCATCAACATGTCAGCTACTGGTTTGATCCGAGACAGGCTGACATGGAAACACAGTGACTTATCTAGATTGAGAGAGAACACCCTTCAGGATGGGGAGAAAACTGCCTTTGTTAGGGGAAAAACCAATTTGACTGTGTTATTATTGAAATTCTGTCAACAGGTCAGATTTAACAGTTATTTATAGTTTGTATCCAGGGTGAAAGGCAGTTGATGGGTTGAGAGAATAAGTTTGGTTCAGATAGGTAACTGTACAGGCTTTAATACATTTCAAGTTGTGTGTGAATAGGCCTTTTGTTTGCTTGCTGAATACTGTGCTGTATATACTGACCTCATCACCTCATAAAAATGATTTCCAATAAAGAAATAAATTTAATGTGGTTTAACCATCAAGGAAAAGGTAATATCACATTTCCCTTACACACACACACACACACATATATATACTGTATATATAATAGTCAGTGTAGTCATAAAAAGGTCAAATTATCTGAAAGTTGTTTGGACCACATGACTGTTGGTTTCAATACATGATTTTGATTCAACTGACAATGTTAATGACAATTAAAAATAGTAATAAGGAGTAAAACTATTTGTTAACATTTTTATAATAAATAATCAAAAATGATTGTCAGTTTACATCACTTTTTAAGAATTTAATTCTTTTAATGAGGCTCTTTTCTTCAGAATGATATCAGGGACAGTTGATATCAACTTGTGGATGTCAGTTCAACCTGACATTTTATTTGAAAATCTCATTATATGTTTGCACTGCAACATTAATGTAATTCGGCATGAATTAATAGATAACTAAAACACTGACCCTGATATTACTTTTGGTTCAGTCATATCAGAAATGGAAGGTATAAAAAGGTGTGAAGTTCCTAGTTCACAGATAAACACAAGTTATGAGGTTTTCTGGACACTGAAAGGGTTAACATTGATCTGTCCAAACCCTCCGAAATCAGTTTTATCTGCTCTTGTACAGTGTCTATTCAGCCTGACCTGAAAACTTACACAAGCTTATGAAATGAACATCTGTCTACGGCAGACATGCTCCTGTAAGCCTTACCCAGATGTATTGTTTTCAAAGTTTGCATGGAAAGCTTCTAAAATAATCCTTGGGGAAGGGAAATCTAAAGGGTGGAGCCTGAAGGTAGTTTGCTTTTGAAAATGTGCATTTCAAGCTCTATTAAAATCACTAAGATCTCTGAACTTTTGCATATCAACTTTTGTGAAACACATCACAGCACCTTAAGAAAGATTAATCGTCTTTTGGGAAATTCAGCTCGAAAACAACTGGAAACCTCTTTTACTCTCACTCTCTCTCTCTTTCTCTGTCAGCGTCTCTCCTCAGTTTGAGAGAGTGCACTTTACGCATCTGTTTTTTCCCCCCTACTCAAGGGACTGCATGATTGGTTAAAAGAGCCACTGTGCAGCCAATGAGAGGTCTGTTGTCATGCAGTCTTGGCATCACCTATCAGACCCCCTACAGCCAAACTCCTGCCCCCCCCCCCCCCACCCAACACACACACACACACACAAACACAAGTGTGCCAATGAGAACTGTCATGACATAATAGCACGTCTCGCCAACCTGACCCCCCGCTGATACACACGGTTTAAGCCTAGATCTCACCACGAGACAAATCAGCAGTGTCTCTAGAAGTCTGCCACATGTCTTTCCTCTAATGCGCTCATGGGTGGCTCTTTACCCTGGTTCTCTAGAAAAAAACACAGTTAAGTGTTTTTCTGGGTGGAAACATTTTTTGATTTTGTAAAAGTTGTACATTTTATAACATTATTGTTAACTGGTTGGGTTTTCAAAATTTTTGATACCATTGACCCCTTTTATGGTATATACAACTTTAGGCTATAGCTAAAATATGACCCATTTATAATTTGAAAAAAAAAAATATTGTAAATGTGTCAAATTTGATCTGTGTGTCCGTTAAGCTGATCAAAAAACATCTTTTTTTTGTACATACTGTGGTGGAAAAAAAAAACAGAATTGTGAGATGTTGACTCACAATTGTGACTTTATAACTCGATGTAAACTTGCTAAGAAAAAAAGACCGAATTGTGAGATTAAAGAGTCGCAATTACCTTTTTATATATTTTTTTCTGTGGTGGAAGAATTACACCTACAAGATGTAATCTCAGAATTGTGCAAAAGAAAAGTGAGATTTGCGAGTTTATATCTTGATTATGAAAATAGTCCAAATTGTGAAATATAAACTCAGAATTGTAATAAAGATCTGTGAGATTAAAAAGTTGCAATTACCTTTTAAATGTTTTTTTATCCCATGGTGGATACAAGCTTCAACAACCTCTTAAAAGCTCTTAAATCAAATATAATGCGAAATAGTCAAATTAGTTTGCTGTTAAAATTATGTTCTTTACAATATCACATCTGTTTTGAGTGCATATTTTAATTTTATCAGTGCACTCTGGGATTGTTTGCATGTGTGTTTGACTGATCAGGAAATGCAGCATTGATACAAGCGTCATGAAGCATATGGTATTGCTGTCAGCTGAGTCCAAGTAAGACACAAACACACACACACACCCAAAAGCACACATATGGTAATTTCAATATTCATGCAGTTGGTTACAGCCAAACTTAAAATCACCATCTATCTTGACAGGCTTTTAAACAGCACTCAGGAAATCTGTCTCCCTCTCTCTATCTTTGCATTTTGCATTATCATCAGAAGATCACCAGCTGTGTCTTAGTCTCTAGTGTCCTACATATGTGCACAAATCAATACGATGCCTATATGCATCTGTCTGTGTGCTTTTAATAATCCTAACAGATATAGAGAGCTCCATTATATAGATTGATCTGTCTTTTACATCAGCCCCATTCTTACATATTAAAGTGGAGCATGCATCAACGCAAACTTACTCAATTGACCTTAATGGTCATCTGATTTGATTTGATTTGATTTAAGGTAATTTAAGCTAGATATATTTCATAAACCTATAACTGAATCCGTACAGTTTGTGCAGCTCCTGAAAATGTAAAAACTCTTGTTTCACTATATATTTTTAAAGATATTAAAAAATGCATACAGTAAAATATAAGAAAATAAAATATATAAAAAATATAGTAAAAATATATAATAGTATATAAAACACACACACAGGGTTGTTTTTGTGAATTGTGGGGACATTCCATAGGCTTAATGATTTTTATACTGTACAAACCGTATTTTCTATCGCCCTACACCAACCCTACACCTAAACCTACCCCTTACAGGAAACTTTCTGCATTTTTAGATTTTCAAAATAAACTAATTCTGAATTGTTTATAAGCCTTTTGAAATATGGGGACACTCAAAATGTCCTCATAAATCACCTTCTCGTTGTAATACCTATGTCATACCCATGTCATTATACAAATTTGTGTCCTCTTAAATCACAAAAACGCGAGCGCACACACACACACACACACACACACACACACACACACTCACACACTTGTTTTAAGCATAAATGTAACTAAACAAGAAATAAAACAAGGCAAGGTTTTAAATGTTGAACAAGTATTCCCAAATGATAGATGGACATCATATATACATATATACTGTATATATATATATATATATATATATATGTATAGTATTTTAAAAATATAACATTCTCTGACCCTGCAGTTTCGATATTGTTACGGGTTAAGTTATAAATTTCCCTTTCATCAACAACATGACTCATTTATCTTATTTTGTTTTTCAACACATCTCCCCTCTTTTTTTATTGCTCTCAATGCTTTCCAAAGACTTCCAGCTCCTCTCTACACGTTGAGCGATCCACATGTCCAAAGAAAATATGAAGAGGTCAGGAATAAGCTGGGATATTCTAGGCAGGGTTAAGACAACATAACAGGGGCCTGTCGGGGGCCGCGCTTCAGGCCTCATAGATCTCATGAAAGAGGGATGGATCCGTGAAAATATTTGGATGTTCTAGGCGAGCGAAGTGCCTGAAAGTCTATGTTTGTGCATGTGTGACTGGTAGCGTGTGGTCAGTTTCCGAAAATCCAGGAATAAGGAGAAATTGAAGTGCTTCTCAAGATCGGTTGTCCAACTGCTACTTTAGATATTTTCTAGTGAACGGCTTGGTGATGTGAGACCGAGTCAGAAATAGCAGTGAGCTGTGATTAAACATTCACACAGGCTTTTCTATCAGAAACGTGCGCAGCATTTAGTGGCATCAAAGTGACAGACGGCTGGAAAATTTATAAGATTTTCTATTTGTATAAAGATAAGGCAAGCATAAAGTTCATTCGCTTGTTGAGCGTGACACACAAATTGATCACTGTCTGCGACCTATGACCTTTCAAACCCCTGACCCCCAGCAGACAGATGGCTCTGTGGTTGAGGGGAGGAGATATCCTATTCTCAGTCAGTGTCATTGTGTTCTTACTCTGGCTCTCCTTTCTCTGTTTTCCTTTCTGTTTTCAGTATAAGCATCATTAGTCTCAGCAGAAACTTGACTATTTCTATAGAAAATAATACCACATTCCAGTCAGGCAGTACACGAAACCAGAAAGCACGTTCTTGGTGGTTAAATTGCTCTTTTAGAGACCCAGGTGTTCCTCAGCGTAAGGTCAAAACCACTAAGCTTTGATACACCCAAGGTCGACAGGATCTGGAATGGGAATCATGGTGCCTTTATGGGCTTTCTGACCTCAAACTTTGTTTGTTCATCACTTTATGTTCAATAAACAGTTGTGATACATTTGTTCATGTTTTATGCACAAAAACCTGTATCTTATTCACCCAGTGTGGTTTAACTAAGCACTAACTGCACTGAATCCGTGCACCTTGAATCAGTAATCGTAATTTAATTTTTTCCCCAAATCATGCAGTCCTATTTTGAAAGATTGTGCATTCAGCTGTATGTGTTTGCTGAATGTTTGCGCCAAAACTGTTTGCACCAAAAAGTATATGTTGGGCTAAATCATTTGGCTGTACATATGCTTAGTGTTCATGTCAAAACTGTATGCTTTGGGCTTATACGTTTGGATGTATGTGTACGCTAAGTGTTTGCGTCAAAACTGAAGTATACATTGGACTGCATTTGACTGCACGTGAATGCTAAATGCTCGCATCAGAACTGAAATATACGTTGGCTGTACACATACACTAAGTATGCGTATCAAAATTGAAGTAAACTTTTGGCTTATGCATTTGGCTATATGCTAAGTGTTTGTGTCAAAACTCAAGTATACTTCGGGCTTTAAGCATTTGGTTGTATGCTAAGTGTTTGCGTCAAAAATGAAGTAAACTTTGGGCTTATGCGTTTGGCTGCATGCATACGCTAAGTGTTTGTGTCAAAACTGGCGTAAACTCTGGGCTTATGTGTTTGGCTGTATGCATACGCTAAGCGTACGAATCAAAACTGACGTGAACTTTGGGTTTATGCGTTTGGCTATATGCATACACTGAGCGTTCACATCAAAACCGAATTATACATTGGGTTTATGCGTTCGCGTCAAAATCAAAGTATACTTTAGACTTAAGAGTTTGTCTTTATGCATAGACTAAAAGTTTGCATCAAAATTGAAGTATAATTTGCTTATGCAGTTGGCTGTAAGTTAATGCTACACCTTTGTGTCAAAACTGAAGTATACTTTGGGCTTATGTGTTTGGCTGTATGCATACACTGAGAGTTTGTGTCAAAACTTAAATATACATTGGGCTTTAGTAAATCCCCCTACATGAGTCTAACTGATTGGTTAACCTTCTGGGTACACATTTAATAGCAAACTGTAGTGGAAACTTCCTCGCAGTGGTGGTTTGGTTATCAAGTGGATTGATGCATATGTGTTTAGTCTGCACACACAAAGTACAATCAATTAGTCCATTTAAGGCTAAAACATTTGCTTTTGATTCAGGTCTAAATTGGAATAGGAAAATGAGGTTTCTATTATCTCTCTTTGACTTCACTGTTCGGTTAAAGTATATGCTGTCAGCTTTAATTTGAGGATATTTGCATTCATAAGGGTTGAAATTACAGTCTTTGAGCAAATGTAATTGGGCAGCTGGCTGTTCAGCTGTCTCCTGTCCAGGTGTGCGTCACTGCAGCTTTAGCACATGCACAAACGAGAGCTAATAAAAGGTTTAGTGTTGAGTCTAGGTGTGTCATTGGTGTCTTTCAACAAATGTGATGTTTACCATTGACACCATCTTAAATAAGGAGCAATAATGTGTAATGCCTGAAAATGCAGCGTTCAGATTTATTATATCATATTCAGGCCTAATATAGATAGTTGTAATGAGATAATAACCTTTTTTCTACTCCCACCCTGTTGCCATTTTCCAAACAGGTGGTCTGTCTGGGACAACCTGCCCCAGTTTCTTTCCTCATCCCAGCAGATAGTAAGACTAAAATGATCCTTTGTTTTCTCAAGTCTGAGTTGTTCCCTTCATTCTGTCCATCTAGAGCTCAGGGCCCCTGACTCAGTATGATAGTAGTGACACCAAAGATAAAGAATCACATTTCTCAGTGTCCTATTGTATTCTGTATATATGTGCGCTGACGCCAGTAGCACTTTATAAACAGGTAGCTGGAAAAGTTTGTTCGAGAAACAATCCGCTTCTATATACACTTCTAACTTAAATTATTACATAACACAATGGAGTGGTCCATCTGGGTGAACGTTGAAAAGTTAAATGGTCCTCTAATGTCCCCTGGTGGTTTATTGTGAGAACTTCCTCCAAAATAAATAAATAAATAAATAAATAAATTACCTACACCTAAAAATTGCTTTCTTTTTTATATATTATATAATACTAATATTTTTAAAATAACATTTATTAAATGACTTAATATATGTCTATATATAGTGTATAATTAAAAATGTATTTTATAATGTATTTTAATCCTTAAAATTGCATGCAGACTGCTGTTTTTTTACTGAAACTCAAAGGAATATTAAGGAATAACCGTCTTTGATCCATAAGACAGAAGCTGTTCTTCCCTCCGTCATACTGCTGACCATGCAAGTCATTTAGGGCCACATGGAGCATTAGATTTTAATGAATGTGGATTATTTATACAAGTTACATCACCAACAAGATGTTATGGTGGCTTCGATCTTTCTAGTAGGCTGCAGATTGATATTACTTTGAGAGAGCCCAGTGACAGGCCTAACTGGATACACAATTCCACTGAAGAAAAAAACAAGACTTCAAGACTCAGGTATAGTGACAAATGTGAAAGATGTTTGTCAGGCTGTAGGGGACTACATGGTTGGTAATATATTTAGTTAGTTAGTTAGAAATTCTTGTCTTAATGGCAGTGATTTAGAGCAGGGGTTTTCAAACTGGGCTCCAGGGGGCTTTAAGTGGGTGCTGGAGGGGTCCATGGAAAATGTCAGAGGGAACAAAGTGATAAAATTAAAAGAAAAGAAAAAAATATTGTGAAAATGGCCCATTTGTATTGTGAAGTTGTATACAGATGACCTTGATTTTATTAATTAATTTGAATTAATATTGTTCAGATAATATTTTAATTATATCTTTTTGGTTAGTACAATAGCAAAATAAGGCCAGTTATTAAAGCTTTAAACACTTTTCCAATATCTCACTTCTCAAAAAAGAGCCCAAAAGTTTGAAAACTCCTAATTTTGAATTCAGACATTAAACATTTTTCAGAAAATCTAGATGAATCTGAGTCAGAATAAACCAGTACTGACCTGACACAGTGAAACTCTCTGCTCAAGTCTTTGTTTCCCTGCCAGCTCACACACTCCTCTCCTGCTGTTTGGTAACATCTTATTTTAATCATAATTTTATTTTCTCACACTCTGGTTAAAGCTGCATCTGCAGTCAGAAATAGGCAGTGGTTTGCAAAAATGCCTCGGAAAAGTGAAGCAAGTTCTAAGAAGAGGTTTTGCATCTATTAAAATGAAATCCAGAATAGTGATTGAAGAAAATGGTTTTTACAATGACAGATTCTTGAACGTTTGAATTCTCAGTCTTGAATATTTGGTTATGCCATTTAGAAAAAAGCTACAATTTTCTTCATCCAGACATTTTGTCTCACCTCACACAGCTCTATGTGACTAAATACAGACTTGTTGTAAGGTCAAAGGCCACAGACCCTTTTAGGGAAACACTTGTCATTGTGGTGCCAGTGGGTCGGCACCAGTGTTTGTGGAAGTAAAGCAAATAGTATCAGTCCAAAAGTGAACCCTGACCTTTGACCTCTCTATCCAGTATGTCTATCTCCATTCCCCTGAATTGATCTGTTAGATTTTTCTGGATCTAGTGTGTGAGTGAGAAAATTCCCATAATGATACGTGTCTTTGAAGAGAGCTATTACTCAAGAGTGTATTATTTTTCTGAGCTTGTATGTGGAATTTGCGTTATGGAGAAGAAGAGTCTTTAAATGAGTCTGTATGCGCATCTTTTTGTTTCTGTATGTGTGTACGGAGTCAGTGGTGTAGAGACAGTGCAACACAGGAAGCCAGCATGTCTTCCATATCTGCAGAGTACAAGGACTTATACATTTGAACTCACCTTGAACACACTCCAGGTAAGCTGTGCCTGGCGGGCCGATCTCATTAAAAAAATCTCACACTATCAGTTATGGCTTGTAAATGGAAACCGGTTCAGATGCTTCATGGCACCTTTTATTGTGGTTGTCAGACATTTAGAAAATCATGAGTATAAGTGTTTTATTTCAGTCTCCGGGAGCTTGGTTGCTCGCCACAGACTTTTACGGCAGACAAATAAATGTAACAATCTGCTTTTCACGTTAATTAGAAAATTGTTTTCTTCTTTTTAGCCAAAAATGAAGCCCCTCATTCTGCTGTTTTGGATTTTCGCTGTGCCTGTACACACTTTTGTGCTTCAACCGAGTAAGTGTTCTTTGAAATTAAATTATTTAAATGATTAATTACTCATTATTAAATTATTGCCTTACTTAATATTTTTAAAGTCTGTTTTAAGGTTAAGTACAGAATGTTTCAGATGCAATAATAAACACAAATTGTTTAATTCATATGTAAATGTATTTGTATTATGGAACAAATGTAGTTTGTCTGTAATGTCCCTAACTCACAGTGCAGTCATTTAATCATGTAACTTAGATTGTATTTTTAATGTTCTTAGGTATTACAGTTGACAAATGTCCTAAAAGCAAGTGAATCATCAGTTATTTATGAGGGAGATTTTGTGTTCATGAAGTTCACAAAGGTTTATTACCTCTTATAGGTGTAAATGTGACAGTCATGCAGAATGTGTCTGCAGAAGTTGACCTTTGGGCAGAGCAGAGACTTGATCGTTTGATGGAGGCTACCAATACTGAAGAGGAGAAATCAGAAGGGGTGGAACAAACAAGAGGACAAACAGACAGTGATGTAAAAAACAAAAAAGTAGTAGAAAAAGAGGAGCAGCGAGGACAGAATCTGGATGAACACGACATGTCAGATGTAATCTCAACCAAACCCATCCACTCTGCACAGAATACAAGCCATTCACAAGAAATTAAGGGTGAGGAACATCCACCTCCAACTGTCAATCAGAATACCACTCCTCCTACCATGGCCACCGCCTCCCATCCTGTCCTGAACTTGCATACAAAATCAGTTACTGTACCTTCCTCGTTTCCCTCCACTTCACAAGGACAAACAGTAACTACTGAAACCTTACCTATCATAACCACAAAACTTCGCATTGCGAATTCAACTGCTGAGGCAATCGGAGCCATCTTGCTAGTAAATGAAAGCAGCACGAATGATGATCTCAGAGCGGAGCCCTATGTGATGAACAGCTCTAAACTCCACCCACTAGAGGAAGTGAGTGTTGATGTCACGGCAATGGCAGCAAGGGCAGGACCCACTGCAAAGGCCCCTCTCAGTACTTTTATGTTCGAATCAAAAAATAAAGCAGCAGGTGCCAAACCTAAAGACAATACGACACTGAAAGCAAAGAACAAAAAGGTCCTCAAAGTAAGGACAAAGAAGACCAAAATTAAGAAAAAAGCAAAGAAAGTGAAAAAGTTAAAACGAGAGAGAAAATTGAAGCCAACAACACCTTTGTATTTTCCCTATTTTGAAGATCACTACTGTCCCTCAGAATGTTCCTGCTATGGGAGGTATGTGCCTACTAAGGCCCAATCCCAATTCTATTGAGTGTCAAGGGGTAGGGGTGAAAATATTCCCCTAAGAATTGGAACACCACTACTATATGGTCACACGTCATCATACGTCATCTAGCTCCTACAATACACACACCTATACTGGTGTGTTTGTGTGCATTAGAGCCTTTAATTACCGTTCTATATTCATGCGCTGCTTACTGACACACACACACACACACATCAGATATCGCGCAGCTCACACATCCAGGAGCAAAGAAACTTGTCAACTCTGCCCCACGACTTTCATTAATAACAGTTTAAATACTGAATCACTACATAATATTTTACTGCGACGAGAGGATAAAATCGCTGTTTTTGAAGTAAACTCACTCTAAAAAGTGAAATGCACAGACGTGCATACACGCAACTTTCATCTCTCTCTCTCTGTCTCTCTCTCGCTCTCTCTCTCTCTCTCTCGAATTGGCAATATTTGAGAAAAGGGTTAAGCGATTTCTAATTATTTGGGGTACTAGCCCTCCTCAATGTCTATGGTGGTTATCGTCCTGATCAGACATGAAAATATTTTGTGGCACTATCGTGCAGTCCGTAATAATATGACGTTAGCAAACTTTAGCGATTTTTTGCAAACATTTCTTTGAGTAACATGACCATAAATATGAACTCATGATTGAATGTAACATAAAACAAATGATTACTTTTCGTTAAAATCTTTATTAATGCCAAAAATACTTACATTTATGTGTCTTTTTGTTCGCTCGGGCAGCCATGTTGCTGCTGAAGCTGGTTTACGCTGATATAATTCATACCCCTTCGTCTGAAGTGTGGTTCCGAAAAATCTTTGTTTGAAGGGCTATCTGGCCCTTCCCCTTACCCCTACCCCTCCAACCAAAAGATAATCGAGACACCCCTACCCCTTCACGTGAACGCGCGAAACGGAGGGGAAAGGGGAAGGGCTAAGGGGTAGAATTGGGATTGGGCCTAAATCTTAAACCAACATGCTTAATAACTGTCCTGATGCTACTGAGTATAACACTGGAAAACGTTAAGTTTATATGCTGTAATTTGACATTATCTCTTCTTTTCCAGGGTTGTGCAGTGTTCCGACAAAGACCTGGGCAAAATACCTTACGGAATTCCTTACAACTCCCGTTACATTCTCTTAATGAACAACCAAATTGATAGCATTCAACTGAAGTTGCTCTCCGAGTATGACTCCATGGAGTTCCTGGTGTTAAGCAACAACCATTTAACAGATCAGACGATCGAGGGTGCCTTTGAAGAGATCAAGAGCCTTAAAAAACTTTACATGGAGCGGAACCTACTTCGAAGCATCCCCACTGACCTGCCCATTACTCTTGAGGAGCTACGGCTGGATGGGAACCAGGTTAGTGTGATGTCCGATGCAGCCTTCAGACGCTGCCCAAACCTGCTGATCCTTAGCCTGAGCAACAACAGCCTGGGGAACAAATCATCCACTATCCCTCCGGGAGTTCTTTTACCTTTGGGCAAACTTCGGACACTTACTGTATCCTACAACCAGCTTGCCTCTGTTCCCCTGCAGCTTCCCCTCAGTCTTCGAGAACTCTATCTCCGAGGCAACAGCATTCAACGCCTACAAGGCGACATGTTCTGGGGTGAGGCGGAGTTGCAGGTGCTGGATCTAAGTTCAAACAGATTGACCTATAAAGGGCTTGGGAAAGCAGCACTATTAAATGCCAGTCGCCTTGAGAGTTTAAATCTAGAGGGCAACTTACTGAAGCAGGTTCCTCTCCATCTACCCCGCAGCATAAAGACCCTTAACTTGGAGGGAAACTTCATCTCTAGCATCGGAAAGGATGCTTTTATCTCAATGCCTCAGTTGGAGCACCTAGGCCTAGCAAGAAACAAGATCACTAAAGTGGCCCTTGGTGCCTTTCGGGTTCTTCCTCTTCTGCATCAGTTAGACATGAGTCACAACGCATTGCAACAGGTCCCACGGCAGCTCCCATTATGGCTCCACTCTGCAACATTTTCGCACAACAAGATCCGTATAATTCCACGTAATGCTTTTTGTTGGGGTCGAGGTAACGAGTCTCCTCTCAGCCGCCTAGTCAGGGTTCACCTGGAATATAACTTGATAGATCTGGGCCACCTGGACACGCTGGCCTTCCGTTGCCTCAGAGGCTTTCAGGTGGTGCAATTTTACTAAACTGAAGCAATTGGGAATCCCTGTAAATGGTTAACATATGGGTAGAAGTGGAATCTGAATTTGGTTTCAGCTTGGGTTTTCTTTCTTGTCTGGACTGAAGACCTTTAACAGAGCCAGCAGCATCTGGTACAATGATGGGAAAAAAAATCGGTGAACTTTCAGTATAGGTCAGAAGTCTGAAATTTGCAGTTAGTGATAAGGAAACTTCGTAGACTGCAAACATGTCATATAGGACAGAAAATGTATCCTGGCCCTGATCTACAAACCTTACAAAATAACATTTTGAAGTTCGAGCTGTGTGTAGTGCGTTGCTCCTGATACATAAAGAGCAGTTGTGCTCATGGGGACACAGATTTTGAGTTCGGCCTGGGTCATGACCCATTCCTGATGCCCCTTTCCCCATTCCTTCCTTCCTGGTGATGCTTAACTGATTTTATTAAAAGCCTAAATATAAAAGGATTTTAGTGTCTGAGGCCTGGATTACTTGATTTCCATAAGCTGTATTGATGTTTTACAACTGTTACATCACTGAAATGTGACTAGTTTTTAAACACCAGAGAGAACAAGGCTGTTTTGCTTGGATGAAACCTGAGACAGTTGTTTTGAGATGACTTTGTTTTTATTTGATGTTTCATAAGTGTATTTCATCATTGAAGTTTATTACTTATGAAAATAAAACACCCAGTTTCTAATCTGGCAGTCTACTTTATCTCTTTCTTCAGCCAGTGTTATATCAGCACTGTCCTTTCAGCTCAAGGGTGCGCTGTTTAGATATACTGTCTAAGATTCATGTTATAATAGCTTTCAACATGGAAATTTATTATGATAAGTATATAAAATATTGTGAGTATGTTTTTCGTTATTCATAGTGAAAAGAGTGTTTTTCTGAAAATTGCTTGATATGCAACAAGAAATTCATCATGACAAGTATATAAAATATTGTCAGTATGTTTTTCATTATTCATAGTGAAAAAAGTGTTTTTCTGAAAATAGCTCGTTATATTTTTCTTGGTAAATGCTTGGCAGGTTTTGCTGCTTGGCTGCGGTTATTTAAAGTGAAGAAAAGCGCATTATTCAGAATTTGGCTGAGGTGAACTTGGCTGTTTCTCTCTCTCTCACACATGGGACTTATATAGTCCATCTAATTATACAGCAATTCCAACGTGTGTGTTTTTTTCCACTGCAAACAAACATGTTTGGTTGAAAGTTATTGAGTGTCTCCCTGCTCAAGTTTATGCAGGAGCCAGAGTCCAGAATTAAGGAGAATACTGCCTTGTGAGAGACTCTTGTACTCGGTTGTATTCACCACAAGATGGCAGAAGATTATATTTTAAAAATGCTTCACAATAGATAACTTTACACCATACTTTTTAAATATTTCTCCTGGTTATTCTAAAATGATTTGCAAAGTTAATGTGATCTATTAGGAACTATTATGCACAAAGAGATTTGTTCATCTTCAGCCCTTTGACATATGGGTTATTACTAACTGTTATTTAAAATCTTCCCCAATCTTCAATATTTGCTTATCTTTATGTCTCAAATGACTGTTCTTGTTTAATTTCTTCTGACCTGTTGAAAGCAGATGCAAATTATGTGCATGCTCTAGAATATGACCAAATTTGGCAGGGTGCTGCCAAAGTCTTGAGGTCTTTACTTTCAATTAAGTGAGACTGTTTAAGCAAACCATATGAGTGTGTGTAAGTGGAGAATGAGTCAGGGAATACAAAGAAAGAGAGGTGAAGAGGGGGAAGGGGGTGACAAAGTGAGGGAGAAATGAGATGGAAAGAAAGCAAATAGCAGCTTCATGTGTAGGGTTGGTAAATTCCATCTGTCTAATAATGCAGGAAGGCTACGTGGCACTGGGAGACAGCTGCATAGAGAGAGAGAAGAGAGGAAGACAGAAAAAAGAAGGATTTTAGGAAGGTGAAGTACTCTTCCAGAACCTCCCTACAGTCCAGCAGGACCCTGGCCCCTATAATTTATTTATTTATTTTACGTTTTACACAATGTCCATTAAGCAAGGAGACATGAGATAGAAGTAAAGCCGATACCTCTGATTATTTGTCAGGATTTCTGCTATCATTTGCAATTACAAAGAAGCATCTATAACTATCTTTTAAAATTAAGCATCAAAGTTCCATAGAAATATGACTTGAAATATGAAAAGTTCTGTAGTGACACAATTTACAACACATTAGGAGTAAGTCATGTCAAGAGGTAAGCTAAATAAGTGGGAAATATCTGCAATTTATATTTCAAAATAAATTATAGATTATTTTGTTATTAAAGACTGAATATTCCGAATATTTTAATCTAGTGAAACAATTTTCAACCGTATTTGTAATAATTACAACATTTTTTGTGTTGGTGTTTTAGTAGACCCCCTGGCACAACATCATTTATTTATATTAATCTTAGTCAAATAATTCAGATGGTTTTATACACTGGCAATTCAGAAACATATATTTTAATGCTATGATATATACTGTATGATATATAAGTCTGGATAAATCTGCTTTGACATAAAACCCTTTTCACCTGCTATGTTTTAGCATTAAAAAAGACTTTTATACTTTTCACGTGTGCATGTGCTTCACAGGCAGCAGTAGATTTTATTTATTTATTTTTAATATATATTGTGAACAAAAATGTGCTCTATTTAGTAGATCAAGGTGGCACAATATACCCTTGGCACTTCTTAGCCCACTTTCCCCTACACTTCTTTCCAGGAACATTCGCAAACATTATTACTCTCTCTCCATATCTCCAGATAGCCTTTTGAATGGTTGAAATACAGTGTTGGATCTGACAATCCCTAATGCATGAGTGCACGATTGTGCCAGTTCTGGCATCATGTGTGCTAAAAGAAGTGTAGAAACAAACAATTAGGCATAGGAACAAACAGCAATATAATTATTGGGTGCTGGCCTTAGATTGCAGACATCTCATGAACCAGGGAAGGTCACAGACTGTTGTGTTGCTTGAGGTAAAAATGTAGTTGCTTGAAGTAGATAGTTGACAGTTCAGCACAGTAAAAATAAAAGTAAAGGCAATGCGGAAAATCGTGAACAGCAGCGTAACCGCAAAAGCCTGCCTGCTCATCTAATGCTAATGCTAACATCTGTGATTTCATTAGGATTCAGTCTAGCCTGTGGCGTTTAATGAACAGAAGGCCTGAACTTAGTTACCATTGAAGAATGTCTGCAAACACAAAGCCAGGAAATGAAACCCCACCCTGAAAAAAAGCAATAAATGGATAGAGACAAAGTGTCTGTCCAGGTCAATAAACAGAAAATCAGGTCAACACTGGTCTGGAGGACCTGTGTCCTTTAGAGGACATGGGTCACATGGAAATGGGGAGTCTGGGATACCTGAATGAGTAAAAATGCTTGGTTTGATGACTGTTTCTGTTATTTTGTGGTGGAATGAGCTTCCAACTTCCAATTATCTTTTCTACTTTTCCGCTTTTTCTATTCTTACACTTCTGCACTAAGTTAATATCCTTGGATGATAAATTGCTTGGGTTTGTCCTCATTTTTAAGTCACTTTGAAAAACATCTAAAAATGGCAATGTTACTATCAGACCATGTTTTGATTTAATTAACAAGTAAAAAGTTTACTTTCTGATCAATTGATCTGGATAAAACTTGACTGTTAAATGTATCCGTGATTTCATATTTAAAGTGATCTGATCGCTCGAAAAGCAAAAGATATGTGTACTTGAATATAAATCACGCATAGTCTGCTCCCTTAATTCATATAAAAGATTGATTTTTACAAACATGTAGCCTGACCCGTAAGTTTAAAGGGACACTGGTCAAGTGTTCAAAGCTGAGGTGACTAATTCGGTGCTATTACTGCAACCGAAGTGAGGTGGCGCTTGAGTCAGGGGAGCGGAGAAGGAGAGAGAGACAGGCAGAAAAGAGGGAGGAGAGAGAAAGGGGGAGGTGGCAACCAAGCAAGAAATAGTAACAGAATCGAAGACAGGACCATGGGAGCCAGACGGACCTCTATACACTCACACCCACACTTATATATATATAAGGACACACTTACATATGTACTTGCACTTACAGCCCCTGATCTTTCTCACCATCACCTTTTCTCTCTCTTCCCTCTATTTCATTAACCCTTAATAGGACAAAAACTTTGGTATGGACACAAGGTGTCTGCAAACCGGCAAATATAAAGTCTCATTTACACACATACAGGCTCCACAAGAGGGCTGCTGTGTTTACTATTTTTCACATTAGCTAATCACTTGCTGTTTCACTCCATTATTTATCACATATACAATTGCATGCAAATATATACATATGAATATAAATTGAAACTGTTTTCTGTCCTGGAAATCTCCATGCAGGCAGTCAAGCCATGCCTCCTTTCTTCTGCACAGGGTCTGTGTGCGTAGGGTACAGGATCCTATATTGGTTCATCTCAGGTTATTTATACATTTTAACTGATTCTTGCAGAACAAAGACATTTATGAGTATCTAAACAGTGTAATTAAAGAAGCTTTTGTTTAGAAAATAAACAATAGCTGCTGGAAGTGTGTAATTATATACCTAATGTTTTATTATCTAGCCTTAGATACAGCAAAAGGATATTTTCCAGCCTGAGGAACATTCACAAGGTTAAGTGCCATAAACAATGCCCTTATAGGGTCATATGACTGCTGGTGTTAAAGTTAAAGGTCAAAGGTCAGTATGCTTATTTTACACCAGCCCTGCATGGTTTTATCCCTAAATGTTATCTGTGAGGCCGGATTACGAGACCCCTGAGCATTCAGGTGTGCTCTTTAGAGTCTTTATAAGAATTCCACATTCCTAAAGTGTGTTTCCAAAGCTTTATTAGGTTGTTTTTCCTAAAAGATGCCATGTTGAAGAAAAAAAAAAAGGAAGAAAACAAAGAAAAGGTACTTTATTGAACAGGATTTTGTCTCACCCTTTTTGTCTTGTCTTTTTTGTCCCAGTTCCTTGTTTAGATATTCTCCGCTGCCGTCACCTTTTAAAGAACTCATTCTAAGACTGTTAGACAAACAACAAGTTATTAATGGTGTTTTATAAGGTAAGAATCACTAAAGCCATTACGATTTATAATTTGAGCAATTTCTTGATCTTAAGTAGTAAACTTTGACAAAAGATGTGTCCTGGACCATGATTCATACATCCAATTGTACGGCTTATTGAGGAGAGGCGTGTTTTTACTTTTCAAGTAAAAATGTTTGCTTGGCAGACAATCATTTTTCAAATTAGGACGGTAAACAATGACCTAGCAATCACCCAAAACATATTTGAAACAGCTTAGCAATGTGCTAACAACAACTCTGGACATTTTAGCAACCAATTAGCATTGTGATGACGACTTCCTGTTTTTCCTTTCCCTCTCTTCTTTACTCGTTTTGTCCCTGACTGGACAAAAAGTCTATTTGTGTAAAACACAATGTTTCCTCCTCAAGCAGACATTACCTAAGCACTCCAAAGTTGATGCTTGTCTTACCATTTGTCTGTCATTTTTTCCTTCTAATACCGTCTCGTACATGTCAATGGGAATTAGGACGGTAGCTTCATTAGATGAGGGGGAAATGCTTGTGAAAACGATCTGATGATTTACCGTTTGCCACTAGGAAGTGGGGTAAGCGTTCATGACGCAGCTTTTTCTAGGCCTGGCGACACTCAGTAATGTGATCTCCAGCTGTGGCAGACCAGTTTGTAAACTTTACTGTGCTGTTTGCTTGCGAGGAGGTTTACCGCAGGTTTAGTAGGAGAGATTTCCTCACAACATTCAGCTTTTCAATATGTGACGTTCAAAGACAAAGCCAAGAAATCAGAGACTTCATAAACACAGACTCATCAGCAGTAGGGTTGGGAACCGAGAACTGGTTCTTATTCAGACAAACTTATTCAGAACCGGTTCTGTTTTTTGAAAAGAACCGGAACCGTGAGCTATTTCTAAGTTTCAGTTCCGAAAACGGTTCTGGTACGACACGTGACCCGTAAAGGATGTCACAAACTAAATAACAGAAACGCCACCTTGCCTCTTTAATTACTGAGCACATTGCTTCCCATTTAAATGGAACCGGAACCGGAATCGTTAGGCAAAACTGGAACTGGAATCGGAACCGGAAAAATTCTAACGATACCCAACCCTAATCAGCAGTGATGAATTTACAGCACTTTTTAATGGCGCATCCCAAAGTCTATTAACACCCCTAATGAAGTTTTCAATAGCTGCGTGAGTGTTTGTTTGGGCAAGTACGAGGCCGTCATAAGAAAGCAGGATGTGTTCAAGGAGATAATTGTTGTTTTAATGTGCTTCCTGCATCTCATCGAGGCCGCCTGGAGGGCTCTTCAATGATTGTGTGTGTAGAGTCATGTTATGCACGGAGGCTTTGATATACCATCTGGCATTTAAAGGTGATTTTTGGCAGACTCATAATTTTTCACCTAGCCTCTCAGCATGATCCTTCTTGAATCTTTGAAGGATCAACCCTTTTGTTTTTTCAACAATTCAATTCTAGAGCCTAAGCTGCAGAAGTACAGCACAACATAAAAAAAAGTTTGGGATTGGTAAGATTTCATTAACATTATTTTAAAGAATTTACTTATGCTCACCAAGGCTGCATTTAGTTAATACAAAATACAGTAAAACAGTAATATCATTACAATTTAGAATTACTGTTTGCTGTGTATTTAAAATGTTATTTATTCCTGCGAAGGCAAAGCAGAGTTTTCAGCAGCCATTGCTCCAGTCTTCAGTGTCACATGATCTTTCAGAAACCATTCTAATATGCTGATTTGGTGATCAAGAAACATTTATTCATACTGTTGATGTTGAAAACAGCTCCTTAATATTTTTGTGGAAACTGTGATAATTTTTTGCAGGATTCTTTGATGAATATAAAGATCAAACGAACAACATTTATTCAAAATGAAATAGAAATATTATGCAGCATTATAAATGTCTATACTCTCACTTTTGATTAATTTAATACATCCTTGTTGAATAGAAGCATTAATTTCTATTAAATTAAAAGAATGGTATTTATATATAGCAAACCAGGGTGTGCTGTTGCCGTTATGCTGATGGGCTGCTTAAGTGCTGCATATGCATGCAGTGTGAAACAGTGCTTATTCTTGAGCTCCTCCATAGTGGACAGGAAGCCACATCTGTTTACTGTTATCACTCATTAGGATCATATAAACATGTGAACTCATGAAGCTCAAGTTGATCAGTTCTGTATTATTCTGCATTAAAACATAGTATTACTGTCATTGTGCTCCTTTGAACACTAAATCCATGCTAATTTAATCCCTCATTTGGCTACATCATAAATTTGTATTTAAAAAAAAAAATTGTGTTGTTTGCAGGAAAATTCTAAAAATCATTACAACATAATAAATGTACATGCAATTGCATAATTTACAACTTTTTTCTGGAAAAATATAGGATATATCTTATCGTTTGAATGGTAGTGTATCATGGTTTCCACAGACATATTAAGAAGCAAACATGGCATTGACAAATCAGCATATTAGAATGATTTCTGAAAGATCATGTGACACTGAAGACTGGAGAAATGGCTGCTGAAAATTCAGCTTTATCATCACAGGAATTAATTACATTTTACAATATATTCAAACAGAAGTTAATGTGTGTATATATATATATATATATATATATATATATATAATATACATTTATTTTTCTTACCACATCAAGATAAATTTTATTTATTTTATTTTTTTGCAGCACAGAACAGCCACTCGTTTCAGATGGAGAAATGAACAGAAGCAGATGTGCTGTGTGTCGATATGAGATCAGCCTCAGGAAACAGAGCCAAGCGAAGACGAGAGGAGAGCCAGGATCACGCTTAGGTAAGCAGGCACTCTGTCACGCCAGACACGCCGCTGGAGTCGTAGTGGATAAGCAGGGCAGAGTTCACCCACTGATCAGTCGAGATGTGAGTTACACTGCCAGCATTACAACTTAAATGACTAAGCTGGAACACACACATGCGAGCACGCGCTCTCGCAAACACAGCATGAAACTGATAAATGGTGATGTTGAACAGAAACAGCAGATATATGATCCATCAGTCAGCAACTTGGACTTTGCAGTACAGCCAAATATACTGGGACCCAAAGTGTCAAGAACACATACAATGCCAAAAAAGTCATTATTATTGCAGATATGTTACTTTATTAGCACTCACTAAAGCTACTTTTGCTAATACTTTGAGTTAGGGATTTGAAACAATCCAGAACACCTTAACAAACCAGTCACAAGACTTTTGAATTGTTGCAGTGAGTTTGCATATAGCAAAACACAACTTAAAGAACGGAACCATACCGCCAATCCAAACTGTATGCTAATTGTCAATCATCTTTGACGATAGTGGTCCTGACAGAAATCTAGTTTTATTACAGTTAGGATTGATCCCTGCTTCTCAGGCTCTCTCTCTTTTTGTCATACTCTATGTGAGTATGGATAACTCATTCTCTGTCAAATGTTTTAGTGGTAGCAGAAAGCAAGCCACAGGCACTTGATCTCAGTTATGAAAATGTTAAGCATTCAGCGCAGAATATATGCAAACTGTAAAGCAAACACGCATACGTCCAAGAGAAACAGACGGGGCTGCTATTATACTCTCTGGAGGATGATGGGAAATCAGCCCCACTGGGCACAGCGAGGAAGCCATGTGAGAGGATTCACAGTGACTTCAGGGTTTCATTCATCTCACACAGACTTTGTTCACTGAAAGCAGACTTGTGGGGGACAGTAATGTAGGGGTGTGCAATACTGACAAGAAGTTATCTTTATAGCCACAATTATCTGACTCCCAAAACTCATAACTTAAACAATAGTTCTTGCGATGTTTGCCAGCTTTATACACTGGCAATTCAGAATCAAGGACCGGAACTATCCGTTTTATAATGTGGGGTAAATTAATCCCTTTAAATTGGACTACTGCATTTAGTACTGATTGATATGCATATATTTTCATTTGATATATTTGCATAAGTTAAAAATAACTATAATCAACTCCTTCCTCACCTCATCTGTCATATTTGATGTCATTTTTGAGACTTGCCTTGTCAACAAAGAGCACTAAGATGCTGTCTTACAATTTATCCAAAATAATTATTAAGATGCTTAACTTTTATTTGAAACAGTCTTTGCCATCTAAAAATGCTCCCGCCGTAGGAAGCTCACTATATCTTGGATCAAAACAGCTGTCAAATGTATTGTCTATACTAAAAACAATTTTGGACAAAAACTGGCACCCATAATGGAAAAAAAGGAAGAGTCTGTCTCTTTATATTATCTTCCTATCAAACGCACAAACACAGAATGAGATAAAAACAGGCTCAGTGATGGCCAGGCGCCGAGGCCTGACATATACAAAGGAAGTGTTTCGTCTGGCAGTCAGTGTTACCAGGCATTCTGGGTGACGGTCACAGAGAAAAGCTGAAAGCTCCACATTGCTCCATTCAGAAGAGAGTTGAAGAAAGATGGCTGACCTTCTATTCAGCCAATCTCCCCGTCAGTCATTCGGCTGGCTAACTGTCAGCTTACAAGCAAGGCGGCCGTCACGGTGGGTGGGTGGATAAATACTCCCATAATTTTATTGGAAATGTTTTTTTTTCTGTACAATTGGAGTTACTTGTTGCAACATATTTGCTTGATCAAACTGATACTTTAGTTTCTCTGAGATTCAAAGCGTTGTGTTGCTGTGTGATAAGGCATGTCTTTGAAAGACCAGGGAAGGATAAAAAAAACGAAAAGAATAATGGTTCAAGATGTCTGGGACAGAGGAGGGGGTTTTGACCGTTTATTCAAACTTTAGACAGGAAAGCTGAGCCAAGGCCTCGATAAAATCAACAGGATCGTAGAGGTCTGGGAACAATAAGCCAATGGGAACGTTCATTTGCGGCAGACACAAAGAGAAAAAGCAATAACATGACAATCAATCACTTTAAAACATAGTATTTGGAGAAACGTAGTTACAAGAAGGAAATATTTACTTGTGCTTTCTAACGTCATGATTAACTTTGCATCAAGCAAGGACAAGCATCATGTTTTCTTCTCTTTTTTTCAGCGTGTGTCTTTGTGTGGACTCTAGGCTGAATCTTTTTCCCCTGTACTGGCCCTTTCCTGACCAGCCAGACTCCAAATCTCCCCTGAATTTGTACATTCCTCTGGTATTGCCTAATACATTTTCTTGTCAGGGTGTGTGTGCATAGTATTGTAGACTAGAGTGTGTGTATATTGGATGTTGTTTTGGGGTATGGGTGTGTTATTGTGTCATTTGTGTGCGTTCGGGGTGAAAGCATCTGTTTATCTTGTTATCACTGACATTTTTTCGGTGATGCACAGCAGACGTTTGGCTCTCTGGGGTTTCATAAAAACTTCCATCTTTCAGCTGCAGAGGAGAAAAGGCTTGTTTCTACTCTATTTTACTGATCTAAAATATGATTGAGTTAGCTGGTGCCTATCAGTTAAAACAGTCCATAATGGTCACTATGTTGTTACCTGAAAAAAAAAAACGTAAATTTTTTTTTTTTAATCTTACTTTAGTCCTTAAAACAGCAACATACATTTAATGAAAAAGCAACAACAATTTTCCAATGAGGTAAGAAAAAAAGAAGCAAGATATAATTTCTTAAAATAAGTCTGAAAATATATCTTCACAACAAAATGTATCTTGTTTGAAATATTTTTTATATTTTTGGAAAACAAGATTTTTTCCCCCCAAGAACAGAGGCAGTCTCTTTTTATTTTAATTCTGCTGTTGACTTTAGTACACTATTAATATGCTTGTCTCACACACACAAACTACTGCAGACATTCCAAACTACGCTTGCAAGCTTGACCAGACTGGTAAAGACTTTTTTTTTATCCTTTTTGTAAGGATTTTTCCATACAACTTTTTCTCACAAATGCACTCAAATGCAAACTCATACTTATGAGTCTGTGTTCCTCAGATAACATATTTGAGTCTATTAGTTTGGGTCATTTGATTTGCTCACAAACTAAAAACATTTAGATGAAAATCACCCCATGTTGGAAAATTTCCTCCAGCATTTCTCTTCAGCATTTGAGCCTCAAAATCCAGCCCACCTCTGGCATATCAAACAGCTTGTGTAATTCAACACAAAATCCAGGTTAATTTAATTTCCAGTTCACTTTAGATAATCCAGATGAGCAAGGGGTACTATATTATTATTAATATTAATATTCCCATAATAAAAAAACTACAGATAAATAAATAATAATGTTTTAAAATAATAATTTGAAACCAAAAGTCTATTTATAAAACTATGTAAAATGTTCTGGAACAGGATGTGCCGCAGCTTGTCGCTCTGTATTTTATTATTATCTGTATACTCCCTCCATTTAGAGTGATTATTCGCTCTTTATCTCATTGTGCTTCTGTCAAGCAATTTAGCATTTCATTAGATTAGCGGTTTGTTAGGATAGGACAATATTTGGCCGAGATACAACTATTTAAAAATCTGGAATCTGAGGGTGCACAAAAATCTAAATATTGAGAAAATCCCCTTGGTAGTTACCCAAATGAAGTCCTTAGCAATGCATATTGCTTAGCAAAAATTAAGTTTTGAAATATTTATGGTAGGAAATTTCCTATTTATGGTAGGAAATCTTCATGGAACATGATTTTTACTTGATATCCTAATGATTTTTGGCATAAAAGAAAAATCGATGATTTTGACCCATACAATGTATTCTTGTCTATTGCTACAAATATACCCTTGCTACTTAAGACTGGTTTTGTGGTCCAGGGTCACAATTAATAAACAGATAAATAAATAATAGACTGTTTTAAAAATAACATTTTGAAACCAAAAGTCTATTTATAAAACTAGGTAAAATGTTCTGGAACAGGATGAGCTGCAGCTTGTCACTCTGTATTGTGTTATTATCCGTAAACTCCCTCCATTTAGAGTGATTCTTCGTTCTTTATCTATTTGTGCTTCTGTCAAGCAATTTAGCATTTCATTAGATTAGCTCGACAGGGCCAAAGGCGACCAGAAGTGTTGTGAATAAGAATTATTTAGATCGTCCCTGGCAAGGATAATAGTACGTGAAAAAGTAGATGACAGCGACATTAGATGTGACAGAAAAATAATTCAGGCTGTTTAAATCTGCTCAAATCCAACAACAGACCATTTCTGCTTTTTGAATTTATATTTCACATAATTCATTCACTTAGCATTTATTCACTGAAGCAACACAGTTATCCTTTTTTTAATGGCTTCGTGAAGGGTCTGTAGCTGCCTCTCATATAGTTTCTACTGTATATGTGATTGTTTCTTGTATGCAGTCTTTGGTTCGGGTCTATTGGTTCCTTTAGTTGGGAACTGTTGACTTTATTTGCAGGTTTGTGTGGGGTTCTTTAGGGTTTTGGCCGGTTTGGCCGGTTTCATTTATGGCTTTTTTGGGCTCTGGTGGTCTTGTGACTGAGAAGCCAGCAGTAAAAGCTGTTTGGTGTCTGATGGAAGCTATAAATCAAAACCAGACTCAACCAGAAAAACTGACACTGGATCAGCCCACTAGAAGGAAAGCAGTCTGAGCTTGACTCAACCACCAACATGCCAGATTTTAATTAAATTAATTGCATGAAATTGTAGTTTAATAACTGAGGATCAATTTTAGTGGTTAGCTACATTTTAAATAGCAAGGCGGTCTGTCGTCTGTCACATCTTGACCCTCTTGAGTTTTAGTACAACAAATATACACTCACCAAAATGCCAAAGAGATTACACACATCCTGGAGCACACAATGTTATTTTGGTTGTAAAATCCAATTGTACAGAGCTTGTGAAGTCTTGCAAATAAATGTCAAGCTTTGAATGCTTGCTAAATGTTTCTGCTGTATGGATAGGCGGAGATATTAAATCTGTAATAATTATGTAAATAATAACAACACGCATCTGAAAGAAAGTGTGTAGACACGAGGGAAGAGGACATTCTCCACCGCCCACACTCCCACAGCTGTGTTTTCTCTTAAGACCTTGATTCAGATGTGAGGTCTGTGTGGTTCTCTTTGGTAATTGTGGTTGGCGATGCAGGGATTAGATCAGAGCAGCTTTTAATGGCAGCCTTCATCAGTTTCAGAAAACCAGACCAGTTAAAAAAAAAAAGAGAAACACAATTCGTAACCATTTGAAATTTTGGCTAAATTGCTAACTAATTTGTATGTCTTCATACAACCTGTTTACTCTCCATGTGGGTACATGGGGAGTAAACAGTGAGGACGGTTATGTGGGTGGGCCTTTAAGCTTAGTTCCCATTTATGCTCATTGCCACCTTGTAAAAATAGTTTGATTTTCCTGTGAGATCGGGTTGAAATTCCATATATTTTTCTCTATTTTTCTCTAGTCTGTTGAAGACTAGGTTTTGTTCACTATCTGTTGGAGAAACAGATATGTCCACACACACATGCTCCATAATATAAAGACTCACTGGACACATGTAAATACTATTTGCACCATTTTCATTGTATTTCTACACCCTTGTAAATATTTTTCACCTCGCAAAGTCTGTTGTAGTTTGATATCTTTTGTCTTTTTGTTATATTTTTCTCCTCATCTTGTCCCAGCTGTTCAGCGGTTCCAGAGGCAGTAGAGTTCAGGTTTCTCCACGCTGCTCCGTCGTGGTTTGGTCTGCACTCTGCCTGCAGGTTCTAATGATTCTAACAGACTCTGAGCTCCCTTTTCAGCTGCATACATCACGTCTCTCGTCTGGAGGCTGATCTGCAGATCTGTATCTATGCCAAGCATAAGGCAGACAGAGCTGCTTCAGTCTTACCACTCTTTTGAACCAGTTCTGAGATTAAATCCAGATTGCTTGCAAAAGTTGAGTCATTTGGTCCCGACTTTGCATTGTGTTAACTAACCACTGAATGGCATGGGATCTCACACAGCTCACTTTTCTAACAATGATTCAAAGCCTTTGTCAGGTCAGGATGTCTACAGGAATTTTTAATGTGTGTACATGGTTTTCACATGTCCGATTTCTGAGTAGCTGACATGATGTGACAGGCTATATGGCATATAAAACGGTATCTTTTTTTTTTTTTAGAATTATATCACACATTTAGCTTTTATGACCTCATTAATTTAGACTATGTGTGTGTGTGTGTGTGTGTGTGTGTGTGTGTGTGTACCTATCTATCTATCTATCTATCTATCTAGATATTTAGATAGATAGATAGATACACTTATACACATAATTTTTATGGAATATATAAGATACATATAACATTTTATATATTATTACCTATAAACTTTATATTGATTTAAAACAAATCCATGGACAGATTCATTAACTACATCTTATGTTTACAACTGATTCATATGTCATATGTGTGTTTTTTTCCTAGCATAGCTAATAAGTTCCTCTCTTCCTTTTAACTTTTAGTGTAATAGTTTCCACATTAGGGTTTATAGCTTGTGTATGCAAGCACACACAGCCAAACAGCCGATATTGACACCAGCAGGGGCCCTTGTGTCAACTATCCTTTAGGGAGCGCTGGTGGTGTTGGAACCTGCTTTGATCCCATTGGTCCATTTTGAAATAGACTGATCAGGAAGAGAAATCAGATTTGAAAAGGGACATAGGAAAATAAAGTGAGAGTCATCTTATAGAATAAAAATTCATAGTCATTTGTTCCAGTTTCGACATCACAATTTTGGTGCAAATCCATGTGTAAATTGGTAGAATCTGCTCAAATTAAGCAAATGCAATATGAACAAATTGTGTGACAATCTTAAACCTACTCAACAAAACTACTCAAAGTGAAAATAAAATAAAATCCAGACTAGATGCAGATTAATGTGCGGTGAGGGAGAGGAAAAGAGCAAGAAGGACAGAATTTGAAGCGGGTAAATAGGAGGGTGTGGGAGTTTTATGTGGACATTTGGCTGTGGCCTCAGGTTTATTGGCCAGATCCTCTGACTCTGAGCTCAGCCCAGGGCAGACGGCCGGAGGGGATGATGAACAGGTCATCATCTGCATCCTCCACTGATCTGACGCCACATCACACTCTCCAGATTTCCGCTAAAGGAGCACACTGTGTCTCCAAGTCTCCTTATAGCTGACACATGGCTCAGGGGTCAGTGAGAAGTAATTTTGAAACTATAAGTTCACATTTTGAATTTTTTTAAAACCATAAATTTTTTTCAGAACTGATGCTGTGAAAGAGTCATAAGTGATTTTAGACCTTATTTAGGGGTCTTGATAAGCATCCAGCAATATCCAGTCAAACAATCCTTGCATTGAGTTATGAAATGAGTAACAGTGACCCAATGACTTGAAACAATTGGCGTGTCCAATGACTTGAAACATGCAGTCGGATGATACTTCCAGATACTTCATACTTCCAGATAAATCCATACAGGATATGGATTATGTGCGCTCGACTGTAATAACAGTGGAGCGCACATAATCCATATCCTGTATTCCTACGATAATGTGGCCGATTTCATTGTATGTATGATTTATCAGTGTGATCTCATTAGTAGTTGAAGGTATTCATATGTAAATTGTTGTTCTAGTAGGGCACTAAAATGTACATTATATTAATACATGGGTATACTTATGAAGTTCATAGAATTTTGAATTAATGGAAATAATATGTTGATTTTTTAATTAAATGTTAAATGTCATCACAATTTTTAATGCCATTTTTAATGATAATTTCATTCCGTTCTGTGTGATTTCTAATGTTTTATTATATATAGATAGTTAAACAAAAATCTAAAATAAATTGAGAAGTAATTAGGATTGTTATAGGTGTGTGGTTAGGGGCTCAAAAATATGTTTATAAAAGAAAATATAATTTAAAGGATTTGTAAAGGTTTTGTAGTTTCTAAAGAAATTTTTACATGCTGTCAGTACATCCATTGTGCATTACAGTTTATATCGAAACGTTTTAAACTGTGTGTAAATGTTCTGTACGAATAGCTTTGAATATGAATGAGATCAGGCTGAAATGATACATTATATTCAGTAAATAAAATATTAAATGATATGAAATATAAACTGTTGCACTTCATATAACATATTCCTTTCCGAAATGTTAATTTTTAGCAGCAAAACCTGATTCATTGTCACAGTTGAATGGCATGTCATCTTTACTTGAATTATATCTCATTTGTGATTAGATTTTCAAAAGCTTTTCAAATAACCAGTAATGCAGGACATCCCGCGGTGTGATAAAATCAGTGTGAACGAGCCTTGAGACTGAAATCTTAATCACCCCTGTCCAAATGTACAGCTTATCTTTTCTGTCTCCAAAAAGTGTGCCAGAAAATCCCAAAAGCCCAATCTGATTTAGGAGGATTGAATTCCTAGTACCAATTCGGCCCAGTCTTTAGATTTAGACAGAAAGAAGTGAAAGTCAGGCAAATGTAGAATAACTGCAATAAAGAAAGATAGATAGAGAAGAAAACCTGGGTACTGATTTCAGTAACTAGCTGAACTCAAGCCAGCTCCTCCCTCCCCATTTCCGGGTACCTCCATTTGCACATTCAATGCTCTTCCACGCCTGTTACTCAGTACAAATAAACAAGCCTAATGCGGATTTGGAAATGCTGTATGTATGTGTGTATTAAGTTTCTTGTTTCAAAAGAAACAAAAGTATGGTGGGTGGAAAGGAGGGGAATGTTTCCACCATGCAAAAAAGGCAGCATGAAGTCCGCCGAAAGGGAGGGAGCCGGGCTGCTTTTGTTGTATCCAGAATTCCCTATCTTTACCAGTTGACACAGTATGGGAACTTGCCAATGCCTGTATAGTCGCAGCCTCTCGCCTCCCAACTTTTTTCTCCCTAGTTTTTTTTTGTTCCAACTGCATTTGGACTGCTCCAGACTGGGGGAAGTTCTTCTCCAATTGTCTCATTTGAAAAGGACGAAGAAATCAACCCCTCCCTCTCTCCTTTTCTTCCCTCCCTCCCTCCACTCGTCCTCTCTCTCTCCCTCTCTGTTCTTCTCTCCATCCCCTCCCCCCGTGACAGAGCACACCTGCCTGATCTTGGCTGCAGGCATCCACACAGTGATCAGCCTTCGGCCTGCCACGCTGTACATCAGCTCCAGCCCTCTCTGGATTTGCGGGTCTTTGTCTGCAGCTCTACACGCTCCTGTACGTGCAGGTAAGATCAGCTCACCCAAAGCTCTACCCTTAACCCTTCTGAGTGATGAAAAGCAGGGATTTTGATTGACAGAACAGACTGACCGTCTCAAAGAGAGGTGGACGGTTTGCACTGATGAAATGTGAGTATCACCCCTCTGGAATCTCAGTTTGGTGATTTCTGCAGTTCATTAAGGCTTGGTGCAGAAATGAAGACTTTGCATTGGAAGTTTTGAGTGAATTTGCTTAATTCTGGCATATCCTAGATTAATTAATTCAAGATACTGAATGCAAATGAGAGAATACATGAGTGAATCGATGATAAAAATGCATTTATTTTAGCTTCCTGCATTTTTGTACCTTGTTAATAGCTGTGGGTTTGCATGTGGATTAAGGTGCTTTGGTTGCATTCTGATGAGAAAACCATCCTTTGTATTTCAAGCTAGAAAATTGTGTTTATGCAAATTGATTGCCGATGTCATTTTCTTTCTGGTTTGGTTGGAGAGGACAAGACCTTTTCAGACTTTTCCAAATTGTGACAAGTATCCCTGCTCTTTGAAACCCCCACACATACTCGCTGTTGTGAAAAAGCCATTAACTTTTCGAGGGCCCTTACTCGCTTTGCTCCGACTTTTCCATCCTGGTTTTTTTTCCTTTTGTGTGCTACTTGGCATTTAGAAAGAATTCATGTAAGGCCTGGAAACACTAGAGGATTTCTAACAGCGCCTTCCTCAGATAGACCTGTCTGGGGAGACGTTCTGTCCTCTGGCCTCGCTCTGCATCTGCTTGCCTCCACTCGCTCCAGAAGTCGCATCCTAAACACTTTATCCGTGGCTTGGAAGCCAAAGTGCCTTGAGCCATATCAGCTGAAGGATGATAGCACTCTGAAGGAGAAAAGAGAGATGGAGAGAGTGAGCGCGTGGGACTGGTGTCTCATTAATCCTTTAATGATATAACTTCCTTCCAATGGCAGGCAAGTCTGACAAGGCACTTCCTGGTAATCCCACCACCAAATTCCCAGCTAAATTAAAATATTCAGGGTGGGCGGGGCTGTAGACAAAGGTTTAGACTAATTCAACAGGCATTTCGGGTTTTAAAAGTTGGGCTAATTGGGTCATGTATTTCTCTTTGGTTGGGGTTCGATTTGGGGTTGGGTTTAAGGTTAGAGAATGCTTCTCTTTTGTATGGCTTACAACTTGCACTAATTGCAAACAGAACTCAAGTACACAGTTTGTACCATGACAGGAAACTCTCGTCCCTCTCTTCCTCCCTTCAAAAGACAGCGTCCTCGGGCCATGCAATAAGTATTCTTTGGAAGCAAAAGGTCTCCATTTGGCTCCAACTATTTGATGTTAGAAAGAGAGAGTAATTTAATGGTAGCCATGCTGGTCGCTGCCGCTTTTTCCTTTTCTTATTTGCCTTTTAACCCTTTGAGAAAAAGACTTTGGAGCTTTGGACCAAAGTCAAAGCAGTTGCTTATGACAGATAGGCAGTTGCCTTGGAAAAAGGAAGTGGGAGGATGATTTAAAGAGTGCTTGAATATAAATGTGAGCAACTGGGATTGTCTTAGATCGAGCATATAGTTATAGTCATGAGTTTGATCCTTTTTTTCAATAATCAGCTGGCCTTCAGCATAAAATTGCTTATTCACCATCTGAATAACTTTTTGTGGCTTTCGGGTAGGTGCTTTTGAAGACAACCATGTTTGATGGGTTTAACCATGGTTTTGATCTGTGAGAAAGTCTAATTGTGCTTTGGCAGTGGCTTTGGAGTTTAGGAGTGCAGTTTGTTGAGCTGAATATTAAGTCCACATTTTTAGGCTTTTGCACATTGAGTATTATGTCTTTTTGTGCTTTTGTTTTGACACATGACTCATTGGAATGAGCATATAATTACATTTCTGAACCATTCTCTCAGTGTTTGAGTAATTCTGGATATTTTAGAGCTTTCAGTGGAGGAATGCTTTCATAAATAAAAGGCAGGTTTTGGGGTGCAATGATAAAACTGGTCTATGTGTATGTTTTCAAATGAAGGGAGCACACATGTTTTAAATGTCCTGTAGCCTGTAAATACCTTTCTGTGAGTCATTGCTGAAAGGAGCAACAGGTCAATGTGTGTGTGTGTGTTTGTATGTGTGTGTGAACAGAGAAGAAAGTGAGATATGTAGAGCTGCATTCTATTTTCATACAATTTTCATTATTTTAATGAGTGTTTGCTACCAAATGCCAGTATGCATTTCTTGTTTTAAGCATAAACTTTTTAAGCAAAAAGACTTTTTTTTTTTTTCAGAAAACAAGACTTATTGCCTTTTATGTAATTTTACTTCTGAAATAAATATATGTTGATTTAGGACTGTTTAGATATTCATACAGGAAAACAAGACAAAAATACTAAAAAAATATTTCTCTCTCTCTTTTTTTTTTTTGCATACAATTAACTGCAATGGATAATTCTAATGTTTATGTACATGTTCTATTACTACTACTACTTAATAAACAGTAACATAAACACTGAGTTTGATCACATGGCTTCATCTGCCACCACACTATGCCATAAATCACTTATAGTGCTTTGAATATGTCAACCTTTCTTAGACATAATGCTGTCTGAATAATACAGTACAAAACTATAATTACTGAACAAACTAATGTCACACTTCTGTAATATATACACCTGTAGTGGAGCAGTCTTGAGATTAAACTCAAATTTAGTGTGTGTAGGTGTGTATGTATACAACATATCAGCTATTTATGTTAGTTGTGCTGTTAATCTGCACTATATTATTTATTGCTATAAAACATTTTATCAATGTCTTTAGGTTCTCAAGTTTATCTTGTTTTAAGAATGTTTGCAGCAAGACAAGATTTGGTTGATTGAGGGAGAGAAAAGGAGTGTCAACCCTCCCTTTTTTCTCTGCTGAGACAAATCAGACCTGCTGTGACACAACTCAGACCTCAAGATCCTGAAAGACAAGAAGGTAGAAATGCTTGGAAACTGAGAGACCTAGAATGAGAGGAAAAGTGGACATTTTTCTGTCTCCTCTTGATTATTATAAGTCCACATTTATAAGACCAGAAACAGGCGAGTGCTGATTTTGGGTTCTGTGAAACACTTCAGTTGGATCAGATTGTTGCCTCACCCGCAGACGGGGAGAAATCAAAGCCGAAGGCCTGTAACAACCTGGCAGAAGCTGATAGTTAGGCACAGAACTGTCTGGGAAAAATCACATCTCAAGTTTATTTAGAATCAGTTCTGATAATTGTTGACGCATTGAGCCATATGACACTGGTCCATTGGTTCCTGAGAGGAACACAGCATCCTTTCTGTTGAGTCGTTTTTTTTGGCTACATTCTCTTTGATATGATCTGCAGATCCAAGTAGTGTGAACTGAGAAAATTTACCAGCCTTAAATTACTCTTACCAGCCATGAATTATTATTTTAATTTCATTTTTAAACCATGTATAAAAACAATGTACAGATAAATGTATAAAAATATCTAGATAATTTTTTTATATATTTTTTAATTTTTATGTATAATCAAATATTAGAAATCACGGAATGACTATTATATTATGTTATTGACACTGAACATGTTTAATCACACTGATTAAACTATTGATTGCATAAATTCAATATTTAATGAATCTTAAAGGATTCATGAATATTTGTAGCTCTCTGAAGTTGTTTATTCACAAAAGGCTTATATTTAGACCCTGTCAATATAATAACATTTATAATTCAGTGTCTATGCAAGCATATAAAAATGCATGTGTGCTAGAACCAAACTTGACCTACAAATACCCCTCATTAGTAATGAGAACTTATTGCATGTTCACATTCCTTCATGTGATTACCAATTTATTTATTTGCCAAAAGCCTATTTTTATTCCTGTTTTGTGTTTGGAGAATGTGAACTTTGTGCCCTGCCTGTTTTTTCCCAGCAAAGTTATGACACCATCAGTCTGTCTTGTCTGTTTGCCTGGCTCTCATAGCAGCCTGCGGTTTGTTGACAGGACACAACTCAATTGCAGCAACAGCTTCCCATGATCCCCCTGCAAACAGAATCGCTCATGGTGACAGCCTGTAATGCTCAGAGGGCTTTTCATACTGCTGACCAACTCCTGAGGCTCTAAACACATACTGTGGCTTCATTCCTGATGGGAATACATATAGAAGAAAGGGTTTGTGCAGCTCAACTGGTAGAGCATGGCGCAAGGTCATGGGTTCAATTCCCAGGAACACACAAGCATAAAACTACCTTGAATGCACTGTAAATTTACCACATGCTTAAATGTTAAAGGGCAAAGTGATACTGCAGTGTGTTTGCGCAAAGCGTCTTATTGCCCACTGGGTCAAAGGTAATTAAAGGTGTCTGAAGTGATGCATATTGTATCCAGGCCTGAAAACGTAGCATTAAATCAAATAGCATGTCTAAATTGAGGTTGGCAAGTTGTTGTTTTGAAATGCCACTGAATAAAACAAAAATTTCTCATTGTTTTTCTTGAAACATGGATACTGGTTGAGCTGTAGGAACCTCAGAAAATTGTTTCAACGTGCTCTCCCATGATGCAAATCAAGAAATCAGAGGTTGAAAGTCACTTGCCATGCTTTGCAGGAGTTTTCTTCTGAGACTTCTAAGTTAGTCTTTTGAGAGAAACTGTTATATTTACACTTTGTGTGCTTGTAGATAATTGCGAATATTCATAATTGTTTTTATACGTCATAAGTATTTTTATGGTTCCTGAAATATGTCACAAACTTCATCTTATTTAGATCTGCACTAAGATTGAATGTATGTATCATTGCCTTCTCTTGCTTGAGAAATGAAGAAAAGCTCTTTTCCAGAGGTTTGTCAAGGTCAGTTTCTGGGTTTCCAGAGTTTAACAGGGGCACAGTGGTTATTCGCTGTCCAAGTGACGTGGCCGCCCGGAGGATTTGAACTACTGTAATTATGCTGTATGTTGATTACATGGACCTGAGATGACCCTGTAAAGTCGAACTGAGCTCTGGGAGTTTCTGTACCTACTTTACAATTTCCTCGTCGTTCAGAGACATCCAGCTACTCCTCAGACATATGTTTATGTATTATGCTTGTGGACTGATTTGTGCACTCTATCTGAAACAGAAGATGGTTATTTTTTATTATGAATGAGGGCATGAATGAGTTTGGTTATGCAGTTTAAACCCAGGTCAACTATCAATTCTCACTGATATAGTGTGCATGGTTGTCATTTTAACAGTGTATAGCAGAAGTTTTCAAATTTCAGGGGGCTACATGGATATGTCAGTTTAACCCAGTGTTTTAAAAAAAACTTTTATAGAATTTAATATTATTACCGTTTAATTTTTATTTCTAACAACTGTTTGCAAATTTATGAGTTTAATTACAATTTATTTAATCTATAGACAAGTTTTTTCATGCAATAAAAGTTTTTTTTTTTCTTTCTTTCTTTCTTGAAAAAAGTTATACATTTAATATTACTGGTAGAAAAAAACACTGTCAGCTTAATACAATTAATGTTCACCAGATAATATTTGGATAACTTGCTTTGACTTTGTAACATGATCCTTCAGAATTCATTATAAAATGCTGATTTGGAGCTCAAGAAATATTTATTATTGTTATCAAACAGTTGTGCTGCTTAGCTGTGCTCTTCGATGATTACTGTAGAAAGTTCAAAAGAACAGCGTTTATTTGAAATATAAATCTTTTGTGACATTGTAAATGTCTTTACTGCCATTTTTGATCAAGTGAATGCATCATTGCTAAAAAAGTATTAATTTCTTTAAAAAAGTAGTTTTGATAAATCTTTGATTTTGGGTGTCTTTGGCAAAAAGTTTGGCAATCCCTAGGTTTACAGCATTTAATAAGATGATTCCCTTATTTATAAATAATAGTAGTGACTGAAAATGTATGAAGCACATTTCGGAAGAATGTTTCATTAAATTAAAGTTCATTTTAAATAATTTATTACACCCACTGCGGTATACTGTGTTGTTCATAATTCAATTTATCTCAGTCTTATTTTATTAAATATAATCAAATGCATTTAGTCATATAAAGCTAACCATCAGTCTAACAGCATGAAAAGCCGCAGCAATAGCCACCAGAGACCTCTAAAATCTAATATAGACCTAAATTTGACCCCTGACCTCTGCCTTGTTATCGCCCACATTGCTCAGTCACATTCATGCACCCTACATCTGTCATTTGACTTTTAACCTCTCACCATCACAGATCCTGAGATGCCACCCAGCATATTGCCCCTCACCTTTAACCCTTTCTCTTCTCCATTTTAGCCTCCAGGCCTCCATCAGCAACATGAAATCGGCCTGTCTCTCCCTGCTTTTGGTGTCTGTATGCTGGGCTCTGCCCTTCCGTCAGTCTGGCTTTATGGACTTCATGATGGAGGACGAACCGGGCTCAGGTTCACCCATGCCTCCGACTCGTAAACCACCCATTCAGACGCCTCCTGTGCTACCCGAGGAACCTGATGGACCTTTCTGCCCCTTCCGGTGCCAGTGTCATCTGCGAGTGGCCCAGTGTTCTGACCTAGGTAAAGACTTCATGATACTAGACTAGACTGCTTGATGAAAGCTGCATAGGCCTATTTGACACTTTTTTTTTTTTAAGTATCACCGTCAGTGTTTCTGGCTGGATGTGGGCAATGATCAATGACAAAAACAAACTTGATAGCATTTAGCAGTAAAACCACAGACTGTAACAGTTTGTTAGCTATCTGTATGATAGCCTACTTATTGTTCATAAAACTGGAAAGTACTTTCTCTGGCAAGCTGTAATTTAAAGGTGAAGTATGTAATATTGACAGCTAGTGGTTGAAATGGGCACAGCAGTCCAATTTCAAAATAATAGAGACGGTTGTTTCTCCCTCCTCCTCAGACTTGACGCTCATGTGGGTTGCCAGATTAAGGACACCTAACAGAAACAAGCACAATTGACAATAAAAGGCAACAAACCTTACGCCGTTAGGTGATGAGTTGGATTATCTGCATTTTAACATGACTCTGGTCATAGAGTGTTTTATATGGATGCTGAGGCTTTTTAAGTCGGGTAGAATCTACGATCTCTGACCCAGTTTGTTTGTTGGATTCCGTGTCTGCAATACGCTGTGTTTTCTGCCGATTGGCAACCCGGTGTGTCGGAACACTCAAACAACTGCCTTGATACCCCCCCAGGACATCCTTGTAGTCACTTTGCAATGCCTGGCAACCCAGCAGCACACTAACAACCACATAGAATCAAATAGAAACTGCCTAGCAATACTTAGCAACACCCTAGCAACCACACAGAACACTCAAACACCTGCTTTGCTTGCCCCCAGGACATCCTGGTAGCCGCCTCTAGCAACCCAGCAACACACTAGCAACCCACCTAGCAATGCCTTAGTAACACCATAGCAACCACCTAGCAATGCCCTAGCAAGCACACAGAACACACAAACGCCTGCCTTGCAACCCCCAGGACATCCTTGTAGCCACCTTGCAATGCCTAGCAACCCAGCAACACACTTGCAACCACATATAACACAAAAGAAACTGCCTAGCAATGCCTTAGCAACACCCTAGTATCCCCTTAGCAACACCCTAGCAACCACACAGAACACTCAAACACTTGCTTTGCTACCCCTCAAGACATCTTTGTCAACACACTAGCAACCACCTTGCAATGCCTTAGCAACAACATAGAAACCACCTAGCCATGTCTTTGCTACACCATAGCAACCACCTAGCAACCACACAGAATGCTCAAACACCAACTTTGCTACCAGAAAAACATCCTTGTAGCCACTTTGAAATGCCTAGCAACCCAGCAACACAACAGCAACCGCCTAGCAATGCCTTAGCAACACCCTAGCAACACGCCAGAACAACCTAAAAGCCCTAGAAAATGTCTAGCAATCTATCGAATGGTCCTATTTGTCTGACCTGAAAAACCTTCAAACTGCCTAGCAACACCCTAGCAACCCCACAAGCAACCCTCAAACAGTAACCATCTAGCAACACGCTTGGAACAACCCAGAACAACCTGGCAAAGCCCTAGCAGCCACCCACAACTCCCTTGCAAGTCCTATTTGTCTGACTGTTTGATCTACAAAACCTTCAAATATTGAGCTTGTAAAATTATTTTAAAATTTTCTGAAAAGGCTTTGTCAAGCCAATATCAAAGTTTGTCTTTATCTATTTTTTTTTCATGCTGCTTAATATGTGTCATTGTTTTGCTTTCCATTTCCACTGTTTACACCTGATGTCAATTATTTCACAGCATAAACTGTCCAAGGCCAAGCAGCCACAAACAAAACCTCTCTCTCTGTTTGATCTGCCCATTGTTGAGTCATCATTGAATTACTAATGTCACCGTTTCAAAACCACTTTAAATGTTTTCATATGCTGTTAACTGCCCTCACTTCCGTACACGACTAGGCGCTAACCACCAGACGGCTGCCTCATTTTCTTAATTGAATCCCCAGGCGTGTATGTGTATGTTAATACTTGAAAAAGTCTAGTCTGTTCTTTTATGAGGTTACTTCCAAATGATTACCACTTCTCTTCCTGTAAAACTGCCCTGTCTGCTATGTCACTGTGATCTACACAGAAAAGAGTCAGAGTATTGTATTAAAATTGGACATGATTATGTAATATTTACAGCATTATAAATTTACAGAACATAGTCAAGAAGGGTTAATAAAACATTTCCCAGCATGATTTATTATGTAATGTAGTGTAACTGAGTTGCTGTAGCATGTTGTCTCAGTTAGCATAGCTTTTTCAAACAGGAAATTACTTAGAGGTTTGTGTGATAAACAGAATGTCTGTTTGGAAAGAAATACTGTTGACCAGGCAAAACAGCAGTTCTCAATAATCCATTTGCAATGTTAACACTCAACCCCAGTTAAAATGGACAGGGAAAGAACGAGAATGAAAATGGGATAAGAACAAAGACAAATAAGAGAAGAGTGAATATTTGAGGACTTCAGCGCTCATCTGCTCTGCAGGTCTTTTGGCATGAAACAGACCTGGAAAAGAATGGAGGTGGGGGGATAGGTGTGCCGACAGGCCTGTTCTCCATCTAACTTCCCCTCTTTCCAGTCAAATATGTGACCCAGTTTATATAGCTCTGCAGCTGCAGGGAAAACCATCTGGAAATAGTGCCAGAACCCAAGAGCAACTAATGGCAAAAATTTATTTGTTTGTCTAGGAAAGTTTGATTAAGGGCCTGCTTGTGTTTTTACTTGCTGACAACAGGCTGTAAGTGTGAGATACTCCTCTTTTAGGTACCAGTTGATATGAGGTTAGTATTTCTTGTATGTTACAAGTGGGATAAGTGTAAAATAGTCGGTGTTAGGTAATGGTCCACATTGTAGTGTGATTTACATTATAAAATTCTTGTGGATTAAATTAAAGTGACGTGACATGTGGCCAAGTATGGTGACCCATACTCGGAATTAGTGCTCTGCATTTATCCCATCCAAAGTGCACACACACAGCAGTGAACACACACACAGCAGTGAACACACACCCGGAGCAGTGGGCAGCCATTTTTTTTGCTGCGGCACCCGGGGAGCAGTTGGGGGTTCGGTGCCTTGCTCAAGGGCACCTTAGTCGTGGTATTGAAGGTGGGAGAGAGCGCTGTACATTCACTCCCCCCACCTACAATCCCTGCCGGTACGAGACTCGAACCCGCAACCTTTGGGTTACGAGTCCGACTCTCTAACCATTAGGCCACGACTTCCACTTCCACTTCCAACCGCCTCCCATGTTTTTATTCTTCTCACCAATAAAAGTAGGAATGAGTTTAGCATCCATGAGTCTATTAATGATGGCTTTGTGTTTTTCTCCACTCTTGATTTTGATTCAGTTGCTGATTTCAGTGGCTAAATAGTATTTCTAACCACAGAGGACCATTTGTTTTTGAATAGTTTAACATTCTGATTATTTTATTGCCATTTGGGTTAAAATTCTAACATGTTTACTCAAATTGAGTTTTTTATTATGTTATTAGTGCTTTTTTGATAATATATTCCTTAATTGATTGCTGTGATTTTGGCTGAGACATGTAGCCATTAGAAAATGAGACTAAAAAGAGCCAAACGAAAGGAACATTTGGGAGATATCTCAACAGCAGTGATACGTCCAACTGTGATCTCTGTGTCCTCTGTCCTGTTGTTATATAATTATCAGGAACATATTCTTAAACTGTTTATACACATGCAGTGATGAGGAAACTCACCACAAAACAAAACCAAACATTGTTTGTGTGAGGTTCTGCCTAAAAAGCTTTTAGAGTTGCTAGAGCCGATATATTTATGTGTATGTATGTGCATGTGTGTTTACCTATTTTTTCCTGTGTTTTTCTTATGTTTGAAGCAAACATTTTGATACACAGTGGCCCCCGAAAAGCTTTTGGACACTTAAAACAAATAAAAAAAAATATTTATTCACAAATACATTTTTTTTTTTTTACATTTCAAACAAAACATGCTTGTGCTGTTTTTATTCAAAATATATGCCACTTGGTTTGATATTTTTGTTATATAATGCAAAGACATTCCTACAAATGGAAGTGTGGCTTAAGTGTCTAAATACGTTTTTGTTTTCACTGCATATTCCATTCATGTAGCTTGGTCTGCAGCACATTAAATGAAAGCAGAGGCATACTGTCGTCCAATGTTGGCAAAATCAAACTCCCCTTGTGTGGAAATCTTATGTCAGCTTTTTTGATTGACAGCATCGTACAGCTTTTATAATCCTTCCAAGAAAAACTGTGAGATATCTGGCATAAGAGTCATCTATGATTAACTCAGTGAACTTTCAGCACTGTTTCGAAATACTAAAACTTACGTGAACCATCATCATAACTTCTCACTGTGTTACATTCTGGAAATGTGGTCCAGCATCCAATTGCACATTCAGACTTTTTTTTAGTCTATGGAGTCGAGGGCTTTGTAAGGAATTGATTCATTATTCATTTTGATGCTGTTTTCAGTATTTTAAGTGTTATTTTGTAGTTGTACTCATTATAAACCTGACTGCTCAGGCCCTGTAGCTAATGAAGTATAATTTTTATTTTATTTTATTTTATTTTAAATAATTTATTAATTTAGATTATGAGATGAATAAAGAAAGAGGAATATAAATTAATTAGTTCTTTAGTAATGTTTTATTTATAATGAGATATTTACAATTAAACCTTTTTTTTGTCCCTTTTTAGCCTAGGTACAGACTTTTTATTTTTATTTATTTATTTAAGAAATTCTTCTTGTTACACATGTAGAATGGTAGCTCATAAAAGTTAATAGAAATATTTCTATAAACGGTTTTGTCTATACAATAACGGCTGGAGCTCATCCAAAACCAAGACCACTCCAGAGTTCACATTCTTTCTGCCATTTATATGTTTTTCAGGAATGTGGCTATTCGATTTAGCACCACAATTTACACTCTTGTAGGATTTTTTTTGTCCGTATCTGAGTGTCTTCTGTTGGTGTTGGACCAGGATCCATATGTCTACAGTTGATGAGATTTCAAAGTAGATTCTAGCCATAAAAGCCCAGATCAGCTCATATCCCATTTCATCAGTGCCGTTTTTCTTACTACTTGTGGTATTTGTGTCTCTCAGGTCTGAAGAACGTTCCAGAAAAAATTCCACTTGATACCACTCTCCTGGATTTGCAGAACAACAAGATCTCAGAGATCAAAGAAAACGACTTCAAAGGCCTCAAGGGTCTCCAAGTGAGATATTCAATTACTCACTCTTTCCCTTGTTCTCTCTCTTTTTTTAACTGCATTTTCTTTAATTGTCTAAATTGGATCGTAGAAGCAATGACATTTCTCAATCCCCTTTTAAATCCAAGTAACCCCTCATGGGACAAATCCTATTTCACTTATATATACATTTTGAGATCAATTGGCTGCTTGCTGCTGATAACTGGAAGTGACAGCGTGATGTTTTTGCTATGACCTTGAAAGCATCAATTAAACACAGAGAACATAGAGTCCAAATCAAAGCCATTTGTGAGCTGAAAAAATCTCCAGAGAAAACTGTCGTTTGTCTGCCAAATGTGGAATTAGGTACTAAAACTATGTTTTGCAACCACAGCAATCTTTGAAGGCAAATATCTGCTCCAATTTTTCGAAAACACTGCAAAAAATTCTCTGGAGATCTTCAGAAACACTTTACAAAACAGAGCTTCAGAGAAACTCATAATCCGGAATATGAAATCCTCCGTGTTTCCAATCCATTATCTCCAGAAGACAGCTCTGAGTGTGAGAAATGTGTCATTCCCACATGGCGCCTGGATCTAATGAAAGATGAATGCAAACAGAACATAAAAATGATGATTTTTTTCACTGGAATGTACTATAGATTATACCAAGTAGCTAGTGAACTTTATATGACTGAATGTCAGGGGTGAAAACAATATTACAGACTTGAACACAAATACTGGAACAACTTTAGGTTGAGTAATTAAAACTTTTGCATTTAAACACTAATAACTAAAGAATTATACCAATAATACCATTTGCAGTCATGTAACTGCCATAAGGTTCCTAAAGGAATGACTTTTTTTTTCTTCAGACACTCATCCTGGTCAACAATAAGATCACCATGATTCATGCCAAGGCCTTTTCTGCTCTGATCAATCTGGAGAGACTGTACTTGTCCAAGAACCTCCTGAAGGATGTTCCTGCTAACATACCGAAAAGCCTCCAGGAGCTGCGTATTCACGAGAACCAGATTAACAAGATAAAGAAGTCCTCATTTGCCGGCATGGCCAATGTCATCGTCATGGGTAGGGATTTTTGTCTGTGCTTATTAGAAAACATTATTAGAAACAGTGTAACAATACTGCAATATGAACCCGTGAACATGTTGACTCTGTCTTGTTTCAGAGCTGGGCTCGAACCCTCTGAGTAGCTCTGGAGTTGATAATGGTGCTTTTGCTGATCTGAAGAGGGTTTCTTATATCCGAATTGCTGACACCAACATCACCTCCATTCCCAAAGGTACAGAATCATCCCTATTGTGAATAATGATGGAGGCCCCTTTCACTTCAGTGAATTGTATCAATACAACATCATTGTTTTTTCATTAATCTGTGTCAAAAATGTTCAGGTCTGCCCAGCTCTCTGTTTGAACTTCACTTGGATGGTAACAAGATCACCAAAGTGACTGCAGGCAGTCTGAAGGGCCTCAAGAACCTGTCCAAGTAAATGCATATCTCTTCTTAATATATTTGTAATTTGTTATGCAAACAAACAGTTGATTTTCCTTCATGGCAGACTTGAAGAGTCTGCATGGAAACAGCTAAATATGTTTCTGAAAAGCTCAGCAAAATCTGACTCCGAAAGGAAAGAGTTTGATACAGAGGAAATAATAATTCAGATTTCATTAGGTTTGTTTTGAATTTGCATGAGAACGACCCTGTGAGACTCAAATACCATGACATCATTGAATGGATCAGTTTGCTTTGGATCACACAGAGAAATTAGAACATTCATATTACAGAGATTTTCCACCGCACATGCCGAGATGTTATAAAAGACTATTGACTCAGACTTGAGTTGAGTTTGTTAATGATGGTAACACAGTGTGTGTTTGCAGGCTGGGTCTGAGCCACAATGAGATCAGCGTGGTGGAGAACGGTTCTCTGGCCAACGTGCCTCACCTGAGGGAACTTCATCTGGACAATAACATGCTGACTACGGTCCCGTCTGGCCTGCCAGACCACAAATACATCCAGGTGAGAGATCTCACACAAGTTAACATGCCATTTCCACACGTCTGTAAGTCACACGTTGTCACGCTCTCGTTCCATCAATTCCAGGTGATCTACCTTCACGCCAACAAGATTGCTGCAGTGGGAACAGAGGACTTCTGCCCACCCGGCTATAATACAAAGAAGGCCATGTACTCAGGCATTAGCCTGTTCAGTAATCCAGTGCCCTATTGGGAGGTCCAGCCGATCACCTTCCGCTGCGTCTTCGACCGCTCGGCCATTCAACTGGGCAACTACAGAAAGAAATAGAGCGTCCCTTCAGATGGCTTAGTCACTGTTTTCATCCCGCCCCTTCCTGTCTTACCTAATCCTTTCAAGCACATAATTTAGTTTGAATGTCTTATCTCAGTTAACCCGAAATAAACTACAATTCCATTTTCAACAGGCAGTTTACTGGACAGATACCACACGATGCTTTCAAATAGCCAAATGCATATCATTATTGTACTGAACATACATATTGTGTTGATATAAGTGCAGAGGAGAGCAGAAAATGTACGATTTTGAAGAAAATAAAAATAAAGAAAGTAAAGCCATGACCACTTAGAATATCCAATAGTGCACATCACCCGAAATGATCTTTTTTGAAGGTCCGTTTGGATCTTCTGGACCTAAGCCATGTTCTTCTATGTTCTTCGCTGGCCTGCAGAGCGGGCAGCAAGGGGTTAACACATGTCAGCCAGTGCCAATAACAAGAGCTTGTATGCTAGAATGTACTCAGATATTACTTTCCGTGTTGCGCTAGTTCAGATTGTGCTGTTAAAAATCGTTGTTCATTCTCACGCAATGGATTGAAGTGAGAGGAAGTTGGGCTGTATGAGTTTCTCTTCGTCTCAATTCAGATGCTTTGGTGACATTTGTGTTCATTAGTTTCCTCAGATCCCGTCCGCTCTACCCAAGTGAACATAGCGCTTCAAGATGTAGAATAAACTATGTTGTCATTACGACGAAAGTGATTCCCAAACTAGCATGCTTTTGCTGCTCTGGTGACTGCCGTGTTATGTGCGAGCTTGTTTTTTTGTACGTGTGTTTCTTTCTTTTTTCGTGTTTGTTGATCATCTGTGTTTTTCAGTCTGGAAGGATCGGGAGGGAGACGACGGACATGGACACCTCCTGCTTTCATGAGAGTCATGAATGTCTCTTGTATAAACGCTGTATATATACGCTGTATAAAAGAATCCTATTAATGCTTTGAAGCACAAGCACTTACAGTAGTTTGGACTTTAATATATCGGCAATAAAGGTAATCCCTTTCTTCTCTCTCTCTTTTTCTCTCTCTGGCCAATTGAGGGCTCCGACACAGGTGTCTTGAACCAAATAAACAGTCAAATCTCTCACCGTGCTTTCATGGGAACTTTCACTGGGTGGTTTACTGGGTTTGTTCGGGCACAGGGTTGGTTTTCAGGTAAATGAAACCGAATGATGCCTCAAAAGAACACACAGGACAAATTTTCTTGGATGGATGCTACAGTCGCAGAGGGCCTTGAAGAGCTACGGTAAAAATGTCACGTTTGTGTGCTAGGTGTCAAACAAAACTCAGTTTGTGTCATTTATATGAATTATACAACCATTGCTCAGGTTAAAACACTAAGGACAAAATTATATATTTTTTTCAATGTTAAAGCCCTTTTAGGGATCCATTTCTAAGTCAATCCAAGGAACAAAGGTTTTCTGAGCCTTTTATGTGGCCATTTTATTGTGTCCAAAAACAGAAAATAGGCCTACAAAATAAATTAAGTTATGGTTGTTTTTTTGTTTGCAATAAGACATTCAGTCCTTTTAATTGAGTGGTTTCATATCCTTTAATTCATCTCAATTTTCTGTTTTGAAACTGAAGTATTATTCTTACTCTGTATTTTGTTTGTCTGATATAGAAATTGCAGGTTTTACAAATAATAGTTGCAATTGTGTCATCTCACTGTCACCACTGCAGACAAATGCAGTTTCCTGGTCGACCATAAACAGACCTTATGAAAATTAAAAAATAGTCATGAGTCTCTTTAAACACAGGGATTAACTGTTAGGATGGAAGTTAATAGTAGCCTTTGTGGACATGAAAAATATGATAGAATTTACTGATTTGATAATGACGAACGCTCTAGGCAATATATGAATCAGGCACTTCAGAAGACGGAATAGAGATGCTGAAAATGTAAGTTAAGATTATTTTTGGTTTAGGTAAATTCTTCAATCAACTATGAAGAATGCAATGAAATGGTAAGACATTGAACAGTAACAAATAAATACTTTTATGTCTTCTAATTTTCATATCTATATGTTGGGATCATTTTCATATAGCAGAATTTTTTTAATTCATTAATTTCATAATATATCCACCAGGTTCTCTCTCGTTTCTGTTTAGTGCCCCCTTGTGGATTATTTTGTGCTGTACGATTTTGAGTTCTCTCTCAGTTCATACACATTTAGCTGTCATATGAGCTTTAATAATTAAGCTCCTCCTCCAGAACTCAACTGTAAAGCGCAGTGTGTGTGTGTGTGTGTGTGTGTGTGTGCGTGCGTTTTTGTGACAAAAAAATATTGTGACAATATAAATTTGTATAATGACAAAGGTATGACATAGGTATTACAAGGAGAAGGTGACTTTTCAGGACATTACCCCATGTCCCCACTTTTCAAAACACTTATAAATCACACAGAATGGAGTGTATTGAAAATCTGAAATAGCACAAAGTTTCCTGTAAGGGGTAGGTTTAGGGGTAGGGTTGGTGTAGGGCAATAGAATATACGGTCTGTACAGTATAAAAACCATTACGCCTATGGAATGTCCCCCTTTTCACAAAAACAAACGTGTGTGTGTGTGTGTGTGTGTGTGTGTGTGTGAGTGAGAGAGTGAGAGATGGAGAGGACACAGTGTGGGATTGTGTATGTGTAAATATATGAGTGTGTGTGCCAGAGAGCTAAGTGTATGAGAGGTATATTTAACAACTGTGGCAGTTTAAAGCATCTCTTCTTACTTGAGGGAAAAGGCTAATATCACCACACTGCACTGGACAAGAGCTTTACAGTGAGTGGAGCAGAGGTGGGAATAAAATTAATAATAAAATGATTATTATTTATATAAATTAAAAATGGCCAATTTAAAATTTTCCAAATGGCATGTTTATTAATTATGTTGATTTAAGAAGTATAAATATCACCCATAATCATATATCTACACCAAAGGACAATGTTTTATATCTACACAGTTTTCTGTGAAAGCCTGTTGCCTGCCTTTAAAAAAATATTTAAATAAGCAAATAAAAAGATTATTGTGAAAGGGTGTGTGTGTGTGTGTGTGTGTGTGTGAGTGAGAGAGTGAGAGATGGAGAGGACACAGTGTGGGATTGTGTATGTGTAAATATATGAGTGTGTGTGCCAGAGAGCTAAGTGTATGAGAGGTATATTTAACAACTGTGGCAGTTTAAAGCGTCTCTTCTTACTTGAGGGAAAGAACTAATATCATCTCATTGCACTGGACAAGAGCTTTAAGGTTGAAGCTTAATGAGGACAGCAGAGGCTCACAGAGGAGAATGTACAGCATAATATCAGCATAATATTGTCAGTTTAATATTAATTATATAAAATAATTTGAAGTGGCATTATTTTCATTAATGACATCCAAATGACACATTTATTATTTGTGTTGTGGGATTTAAGAAGTATGAATATCACCCACAATCATATATTTACACAAAATGACTTATACATATCTACACAATTTTCTGCGAATGCCTGTTTCCTGCCTTTAAAAAATTATCTAAATAAGCAAACAAATAAAAGGATTATTGTGAAATAATGTTTAAAATAAGAAATAACGCACTTTGTAGCATATAAAACAGTTTTGTTTTTGTTATTAACTAAAACAAATAAAGCTGAAATAAAATATAAATATTAGATGAAAATTTAAACAAACTGAAATGACAATTAAAAAATTGTCTTGCAACTAATTGAAATAAAGTTGAAGTGTTAAAACTGAAATAAATTTGAATTAAAGTTAATAGATGTTTACAAAAAGACAATAGTAAAATGACAAAAGCACATAACAAAATTACTAACATTTAAACTAGAATTAAAATTAAAACAAAATAAAATCTAATCCAAATGTTAAAAATATTATAATAGTGTATTAATAATATAAAATAACTAATATATATTAATATAAATTCACATTCAGATCTAAAGTTGAAATGTTTTATATAAAAAAACAATATGATGAGTGTTGCTATCAAATGAAAAATAAATAAGATTGTAGAAGATTGTAGAAGTGCTAAAATTACTAAAACTGAAATAAATATAAATTGTATTTCAAATAAAAGAATAATAAAAGTGACATATAAATTAGTAGTACTTAAATTTAAATGAAAATGAAAATATAATAAATACTATTAATAAATACTATAATATTATGTAAATAATACTAAAAAAAACCTGATAAATGTCACATTTGAGATATAAAGTCTAAATTGTTTTATTTTTAAAAAATGTATATAATATAATATATCATATCATATAATTAAAATGTAATCTACTGACAGCACCAAAATGAAGTAATAATTTCTGCTTTATTGAATAATGCAAATTTAAAATCAGCACTTTAACACATTCCTGTCACAATTAGAATTGATGCTTTGTGCGCCACATCATGACAGAAGTGATTCATTCTCAAAATGGTAGTCTCCCTCAGAATAGGCCTGTGCTGAAACCCTGAGTGTGAGCTTTGATCAGCTCTCGGTCTCACATGCCTCCACAGCATGCAAGTGTGTGAGCTGTGACATCTTAACTAGCTTGCTGGTATTATATTAAGTGGATACACTGAGGTCTGAAATTACCCTCACAGCCGCCTGTGGCACATGTGCTACCATGTGTGTGTGTGTGTCTGTGTGTGTGTGTGTGTGTGTGTGTGAGTGTGTGTTTGCCAGTACTGAGGTGTCTGAGGTGCATTTGTCCACCTCAGGATCACCCAACACTTGACTATTTGTGTCCAAACTGAGTCTGAATAGCTCTAGCTAATTAAGAGGAGAGCTGATAGCAGGGATTTTTACATAACATAACATAAGGGATTTTACATAAGTGAACATATTGTTCTAAAACAGCAGCAGTTCAGACATTTTCGTAACACCAATTTGCACCTTTAAAAAGATTTCATAAATTATAAATATTATACATACATACAGTATATATTTATATATATACAGTGGGTACGGAAAGTATTCAGACCCCCTTCAATTTTTCTGTTAATATATTATTTATTTGTTTGTTTATTCAGACATTTTAATTTGTCAGACATATATATATATATATATATATAAATATATATATAACTTTTTTTTTATTCATGACTAATCATTCAGAGTTTTGAATTGATTTATGTGAAATTCATAGTTTGAACTGATTCATGGAAATTGATGGAATGTATCAACTCTAAAGTCTTTTTTTTTCTTTTTTAACACATTCACACTAGACAAAATCATCAGATTAGTCAAAAATAACTGATTCTGAATTCTATCATAGCTGATTTATATGAAATTCATAGTTTGAACTGATTCATTTAAATGGATGGAATGTATCAACTCTAAAGTCTTAGATACACAAGCTAGATACACAATGTTGTTTTTGCCAGCAAATTCATGACAAATATATAGTGAATATTTAATATAGCTAGAGTCAATTAGACTCTAGTCAAAAGTGTCAGATAGCCACGATTCATTAAGCATCATCTCAAAGATAGAGTAACACCAATGATTTTTCATAAGTTAATGAAGCTGACTGACTTTTACTGGTTGACCAAGGTTTGTGAGCTCACTGTTTTGCAGCTTTGTGTTTCACTGTAAACTTAAGCCACACTGAAAAGTTTTGTAGCATTTTTCGTTTGTCAGCTCTCTCTGCATTCTTAAAAACCAATGTAAATTGTGTGTGGCTAAATCAGTTTATTGTTGACAAAGACATGCATTGTAATGGGAACCATATGAGGTATTTCTCAATATAATTAAATGAGTATCATGACTTAGCTTGAAAACAAGATGAAACTCATTTTATTCAAGGATAAAAATGTTAGTATGACTGAAGCAACTGGACAACATTGGGATTTGCAAGTAAAGGTAATTTTTAAGTGTCAGATCAGGTAGAAATAGCAGCTTAAGATATAAGGAGAGGAAACATTATACAGCTGTTGACAAGATCAGAAGAATCATCAGCTTTTTGATATATTCATAAAACATGTTTCAATTTACTTGGTTGCATTAGAGTATTATACTTGTCTCAAAAACATCCAGGCCAGGAAAAATGGTTGGAAATTACGAAACTTGACTGGAAATGTCTGGTGTTGTCAGAAACCAAGACACAGACGCAGTTGTGGACTTTCCTGTGCGTAGTTTTGAAGACAGAGGGAATTTACCCACTAAACTAATGAAGGTGAGATGAAAAGAGGACATGATACTCAACAGAAATCCTCAAGGAGACAGATCTCTCAGTAAACACACCAAAGTTGGTAAATGCTGGACCTTTTCATGGAACTGGTGTTGAGAATCTTTCCAGTGATCTTCAGGATGCTGAGGCTTTCATTTTCCGTGTGTGTCAATGTCCAGACAGGAAAGACCGTGAGAACACAGCTGGACAACAGAATACTCTTACAATACTTAATAACATCATTACTCAAGTTGGGCTGGTAATAATCAGGCTTGAGAAGACACCGGCTTTATGGTCAAATAAATACGTTTATGGTCAACAACAGCAACAAAACTGCAGCTGCCTTACTCAATAAATAGAGAATTTTACTCAATAAATAAATAAATAAAATGTTATAGGTTGGTCACTGTATATTTTACAGTGCGTAACTGTGTATTTCATTTAATTATAGTATGTTATAGGATAATATAGCACACTCAGGTGTGCATTAATAAAATTAAGAAAAAAAACTTTAAATCATAAAAATATAATCTGAACAAATATGATTGTTCTGGAAATTACCTTGTCCCCATAAATGATTAGGCAATTTTCATTCTTTTTGCTTTACAAAACACATGGATTATTTTTTGTATTTTACAGTAAAATAGGTTTAAAATAGGTTTGTCATTTTTACAGTCTCTTCCTTTTAAAATAACCAATATTTTTAAAGTGTATTGCAGGGTTATTAACTAAAACTAAAACCAAAACAACTCGAAATAAAACTAAACTTAAACTGAAATAAAATATATTTAAATATATACATTCTATTTTTCTAAAAAGGCAACATTTATCATTTTCAGTTAGTTTCATTTTCAGCTTGATGTACTAAATAACTCAATCTAAACCAAAAAAATAAAAATGGATAAAAACGATGTAGACAAAATAAATAAATAAACAAATAAATAAAATAAATACTATTACCAAAATTACTAAAACTTTAACTAAAATTTTCATGAAAACAGAAAATATCAAATAAAAACTAATTCAGAATATTAATAAAAAACGATATAATTGTATCTCAATGATACTAAAATAAGAGTTTTGTACTTCAAACGAAGCTAATTACCACCAGTTAAGTGAGCATGTAAAGTGTAATAAATGACCTGCCATATAACTATGTCTAGGGGTGTGTTTGAAATACCTAAAAAAAAAGTGCTTCTGCACAGGTTTGCCCTGACCTGCTCCTGCTGCATAACTTCATCCATAAAGTCCAAACACGAGCTCAGCACCATGTGCTCGCCCTAAAGGCCTGACAGATGAGTGGAGTGAGTGGAGGGGTGACCTGCAGGGGACGTGACAGATGAGGAATGGGTGTTAAGGTCATAGCGCTGTACTGCTGTTGATATGGGACAGGTATGAGCACTGCAGCAGTCAGATTGATCCAGAAGAATTTAAGACCACCCAACGGCATCAGATCTGTGGCCTAGCAGTTAGCGCACATGCTATAACACGCCATGGTGCACAAGTATATAACTAGTGTTTGAATCTGACTCTTAGTCTCTTGAATCTGTTGGGCCATTTTTTTAGTAACATGATGATGTTTAAATGATTTATTTGTTTAAATTTATTATTATTACATTTTTTTAATGATTTTATTTCCTTATCATTTTATTTTTTATTTCATAATGATTTTTTGATTTTTATTTTGTTTTCTTTTATTTATACTTTGTTTTAAATCAGCACTGTAATTAGCCTGACTAACATGCTGGCCTGACATCTTTTAAGTAAAATGATGATCATTGACCCAACATGATTTATTTATTTATATGTATTATTTTATTTTATTTATGCTTTGTTTTGAATCAACACTCTCAGAACCTGATATTTAAATGATGATAATGTATTTTAATTGAATTTAATGTAAACTTTGTTTTGAATCAACGCACTCAGTAACCCTAATATCTTATCATCATTTACTAAGTATAATAATGCAATATAATAAGTAAATAAAATCTTAAAATAAAAAATGTAAATGATGACCATATACGTCAGTTTACAATCTTGTTGTTATTGTGATTTATTTCACTATTTTATATTCCGTTTTAATTATTTTATATGAATTATTATTTTATTTTATTTATTTATTACATTTGGTGTGCAGATTTTATCTTCATATTCTTTTTTGAGTTTGCAGTAGTAATCCAAGACAATACATAATCTCAGCTCCTCTGATACACATGACGTTTACAGAACCGACCTCTCATCTGCTTTTCTGGCTTTACTGCATTCCTAAGAGCCAATGTGTGCTATTAAAACTAAACTGACCTGCAATCAGCACCATCTTTCCTAGGTCCCTCATGACATACAGCCCACCACCGTGTGCGAGCTTCCCATCACACAAACCTATGACCACAGCCAGACAGAAGCCGTCTGGATTTTATGAGGCTTAAGGTTAAAAGATGGCACACTGTTTGATGATATACAATCTACCAGCTGTTAAGAATTGGATACACTCTCTGTTCAGATAGACAACACGGTTATGTAAGTCTGGTTTGGCCCACTACCCTCTTATTTGGTCAGTTTTTCCAAGTCTTTTTTACAGACCAGTAGTCTAATAGCAGGCAGCTGCCATCGCAAGTAGCAAATTTGTTTTATTAATTTTTTTTATAGATGATTTTCCAAATAGTTTCATTAACCTTTGTTTTGTTAAGAACATTTATTTTTTTATGAGGAATGCTTATAGCATTGGCTATGATGGAGCCGACAGTGGAGGTGTTTGTAGGCTTATTTGTGTCTCACACACAATTGTTGAATTGTTTTGAGGGATTGTTTGGAAAGGATGGGATGGAAAAATGTGCGCGTGTGTGTGGTGACTATACAGGTATATATATTTTGCAAACCCTCCCCAGTTAGTCTTTATTCCTTTCTGTGTTCCCTGAAGAACTACATGTACCAAACTGCTTTGCTACACCTGAACCTTGATAGAATCCATATGTTTCTCAGTGAACAACTGCTAACATCTACACACTAGAACAGCCTCACTGCTGTTTTCTATCAACTGGCTTGAGTGTCTCTCTCTTTCTCTCCCCCTCTCTCTCTCTCACTCTCTGCTTTCTCCCTCCCTTACTCTTTCTCTCCAGAGTCCTCGGGCCGCACACAACTCTACCTGAAGTCGTGCACAGAGAGAGAAGCAGGAAGGTAAGGATATCTAGAATCTGCGGTTATGAGTAGAAAGCTCATGCTCACTTTTGTTCTGTCTGGATGAGATTATCAGAAATCTGCTTGGCAGATTTTTGGGGTGGACTGAAGAAAAAGTATGATCCTATTGTGGATATTCAGCTTGGTAATGTTTGAGAAGCTTCCATGCACGCATTTAATTCAAAACACGATGTTAAGTTGTTATATATATATATATTTTTTTTTTAATTGATTAATTATTGAAAATGCATGAGCTGATAGAATTATGCATGCATGAATTTTTAAATTGTGCATGAACAGAGATTTCATTTGGCATTTTCCATGAATTGTTATACACAAGTACAGTTGCAAAATTCCATGCATGACACCTGAACTAATTTATTCTTCTTTTCTTTTAACTTTCATGAAACATTAATCGATTAGTCAATATTATAAAAGTACTCTTGCATTATTCTTCTCAAGTTCTATCATTTGCCATTCAATAATTCTTCGGCATAGCATGCAAAGACAAAGTGAGATATAGGAATGAGGTAAGGTTAATGTAACTTGAGATGAACTTGGATCTGCACATAAGTAATGTGGGTCTAATTTGCAAAGGGAGGAATGGGCCTATTTGCATTCTTGAGGATGAAGTCATCAATTTCCATTAGAAGAATGTCTCTGGGTTTTGTTTATGTCTGAGGTTCACCATAGAAAGTTCTGTTATTCTTAAACATTTTTTTCCACATTTTAATATTGCCTCTTATGTAACCATGTAAAC